>NC_091202.1:25974578-25984578 GCF_040958095.1 Procambarus clarkii | reverse complement strand
GGAAGTGCCTTTCTCAAGAACATCACTCCATCAGCGATCATTCACTCCGAGGCTGAGTCGCATCTGGAACTGGTTCACTCAACAGGTTGACACACGGGAGATCAGGTCAACTGACCACATGACGGCTCTAGCACACAGATGGTTACAGGCTCATCCTGTTCCTTACATGATTGTTATCTAATGTTGTTAACGAATAAAGGCTATTACTAATTATGCATGTAACAGGCTCATGAAATAAATGGGCCGCTATGAGTAGGTTTCAACTTAGCTGAGGAAGGATTACAGCTCTTGCTTGCAGTTTCACCAAGTTCCTTATATGATAGTTCCCTGTGTGTTAGTTCCCCGTGTGTTAGTTCCCTGTGTGATAGTTCCCCGTGTGATAGTTCCCCGTGTGATAGTTCCCCGTGTGATAGTTCCCCGTGTGATAGTTCCCCGTGTGATAGTTCCCCGTGTGATAGTTCCCCGTGTGATAGTTCCCCGTGTGATAGTTCCCCGTGTGATAGTTCCCTGTGTGATAGTTCCCTGTGTGATAGTTCCCTGTGTGATAGTTGAAAAGTATAATCTCATAGAATACATGAGTTTCTAGGAACAGGCTTCAGATGATCTGAAGTAGAATAAGTTCTTAATTTGCAATTTCACTAGACACGTCATTTGACAGCCCTTATGAACCCTAGTCTTAGTTAAAGAGAGAGAGAGAGAGAGAGAGAGAGAGAGAGAGAGAGAGAGAGAGAGAGAGAGAGAGAAAGAGCAAGAGAGAGAGGTGGGTGAGAGAGAGAGCAAGAGAGAGAGAGAGAGAGAGAAAGAGCAAGAGAGAGAGGTGGGTGAGAGAGAGAGAGAGAGAGAGAGAGAGAGAGAGAGAGAGAGAGAGAGAGAGAGAGAGAGAGAGAGAGAGAGAGAGAGAGAGAGAGAGAGAGACACTGGAGGACACCCAAGATATGACGTAACAAGGCGCTTAACAACAAAACCTGAATGCACAAGACTGCGTGATGAGTGGGAAGGGGGGGAGGGGGCGGTGATGGGGTAGGCGAAGGGGGGGTGAAGGGTTGGTTAGGTCCGAAGATGTTTACAAGGGACAAGTAGTACGACTTTTTTTTCACATCAGTTACAGGCCCGCTCGTATGCCAGGTAAGTCCACTACGGGCTCACCATAGCCCGTGCTACTTGCCCCGCTCATGTGCCAGGTAAGTCCACTACGGGCTCACCATAGCCCGTGCTACTTGCCCCGCTCCTGTGCCAGGTAAGTCCACTACGGGCACAAAAAAAGATTACATAGGACACAAGAGATTCAGTGGACCTAACCTGCACACCTTATAATTATAATGTCATCTAGTTACAAATATTTCTTTACCATATTTATGTATTTGCAGTGTATTATTATACACTGAAGGTAGGTCTTCTGCTAATACATAATTAGTGGGCCAGCCAGAGGCTTAGGGGCTCGCGCAGGAATATGGCCGTGAACATGATGATACAAGTGATGGTGACCACGGTGAAGGTGACCACGGTGATGGTGACCACGGTGAAGGTGGCGACGGTGAAGGTGGCGACGGTGAAGCTTGAGGAATCAATAGTACAATGTCTCACCCTCACTATTCTCTAGCCTGATGCCCTGATTTTGGTATCCATTGATCTGTAAAGGCTGGACACTCCCTCCCAGACACTCACCTTTCCTAGACACTTCTTGAGAGTCCTTAACGCGGGTCTAAGACGTTCAGCAACATAACACTCACCATTAAGGGTGTGTTAACTCACATAACATAGACAACATTGACGTGTTCACTAACAAGGACGGACCCAACACGCTACACTGAAGGGGTCGACTGACCTACTCTGTCGATTGAAACGTGCGCGTGCGGGCTAATATACAATTGTTTACATTTTTCTAAGCTGGATTATAAGTTCATGGACATTTATATTAATCTATGTTCAAGATGATTTAATAAAATAATCTAACTTTTACATACAGCCAGCGTAAATAATAATCTGACTTTGCAATAGTGTACCATACTTTATAGAAATCTTGCATCGTTTTCTCAGAAGCTTCAGTTTTCTTTGAAAGGCAAACTCTGGGTAACTATTGTATAACGCCGAGTCTTCGCCGACCCTTCATTGTGTCGGGGGACAGGTAGCCAGAGTGTATTCATACACGTTAGGTTTATATCAAGGTTTCCCTCCCCCCCAGGGTCGAATTACTGACCCCGCCCAGGATACAACCCCACAACAAGCTGATTAATTCCCGAGTACCTACTAGGTGCGCAGAGGCATTAGGTGATAAGAAATGCCCCTAAACATTTCTGTCCCACCCAGGACTCTAACCCGCAATTCTCGATCGTGAGTAGAGAACGAACCCGTTTGTACTACCGAGACCCCTGTATGTACATGGGGTCCCGGTATGGGGTCATACATTTACACCTACATTAATATATATATATATATATATATATATATATATATATATATATATATATATATATATATATATATATATATATACACACACATACATACATACATATCACACAGAAATCACAATAGCGTTATATATCAATTAATATCATTTGGAGGCCAAAGAGTGACTCGAACCTGCGTTCTGGTGAATCCCAGACACCTGCCCTAACCGACTCTGCCACGATGGTACAAAAGCCGACCAACCAGAACTACTGCATTCACTGTAAGGTCCAGGAGGCCCCAAACCGGAGCCCAACCAGCGTTTTTACAGTCGACCCGACCACACTCTGGCCTACATCAAGAAATATATATGCTTAAAACACACACATTAATTAACATAGTATTAAAATATTTTATTTAGCTAACTGCTATCGTAATGCTAAGTACATTATTGATTTCATGTCTATACTCCATAATGCACAAAATGGCACACATTCACACGCATACGTACGCGCGCGCGCGCACACACACACACACACACACACACGTGTGCGTGTGTGTGTATATTCACAGTTGTGTATTGTGTAGGTTGTGTATTGTGTATATTCACAGTTGAGAGGTGGGACCAAAGAGCCAGAGCTCAAGCCCTGCAAGCACAACTAGGCGAGTACAATTAGGTGAGTACACAAACTACTAGCTTGTGAGGAGCGCCGGTGCAGCTGTGGCAGACATTACCTCTTTCCCCTACTCATGTTTACACACACTAATCCCCACCATTAACCATTCTTCCGTGAACAGTAACTATTTCAAGATGGAACAGCGTGGTAGTCCCCCCCCCACCACTGATGTTGGCACTGCCCGCCACCTTTGCCTGACTAAATACTTTAAACATACACATTTCTAAATCATTTTTCTTCTTATTATAATACACATTATTATTCACTGATGTTGGGAGAAGTAACAGAACCTTTTTAATCCACTTCACTAGAGTCGGGGGAGCCGGTCGGTCGAGCGGACAGCACGCTGGACTTGTGATCCTGTGGTCCTGGGTTCTATCCCAGGCGATCCCTTTGTATCATATTTAGTAACACAAGACAGCAAGAAACACTACTTTCAAAAGCTATATATTACGAGGTGATCAAGTGTGGTAACTTGTGTGCAGAAGGAAGCAGAAGACGCGATAGTGTGACGCAGGTCTAGTTAGCGTGACGCAGGTCTAGTTAGTGTGACGCAGGTGTAGTTAGCGTGACGCAGGTCTAGTTAGCGTGACGCAGGTCTAGTTAGCGTGACGCAGGTGTAGTTAGCGTGACGCAGGTCTAGTTAGCGTGACGCAGGTCTAGTTAGCGTGACGCAGGTCTAGTTAGCGTGACGCAGGTGTAGTTAGCGTGACGCAGGTGTAGTTAGCGTGACGCAGGTCTAGTTGGCGTGACGCAGGTCTAGTTAGCGTGACGCAGGTCTAGTTAGCGTGACGCAGGTGTAGTTAGCGTGACGCAGGTCTAGTTAGCGTGACGCAGGTCTAGTTAGCGTGACGCAGGTCTAGTTAGCGTGACGCAGGTCTAGTTAGCGTGACGCAGGTCTAGTTAGCGTGACGCAGGTCTAGTTAGCGTGACGCAGGTCTAGTTGGCGTGACGCAGGTCTAGTTGGCGTGACGCAGGTCTAGTTGGCGTGACGCAGAGATTATTGGTTCACGTCTCTGTGTCTTTGTTGATGCTCACTTGTAATTATTGGGGGCCGGACGGGCCTGGCTGGCGCCTCTCCCCCCATACTCCGGCCTGGGTCACGCTTCAGGGGGTTCATCTTACCCTCACTTTCCCAGGGGCACGCTGGCGCCTGCGTGACCTGCGGACGTCGGCGCCTGCGTGACCTGGGGACGTCGGCGCCTGCGTGACCTGGGGACGTCGGCGCCTGCGTGACCTGGGGACGTCGGCGCCTGTGTGACCTGGGGACGTCGGCCCCTGTGTGACCTGGGGACGCTGGCCCCCGTGTGCCCTGGGGACGCTGGCCGGTGTTGACCCAGCACACCTTGTGGGGTTTACAGGCAGTAATTAGAGACTGCGTGGCGGCGGACTCCGCCAGCAGGGAGGGTGAAGGGCAGCTGGACCCTCCCGCGGCCCACCACTGTCACCTTACTGGACAAGACGTCTGCTATATATCACAGGGTTATTATGCCTTATTTCACCCGGGTCTCATTCACAATACTTTAGACAATAGCTGGTTGATCAGTTATAAGGGCTGAAATTGTTTATGTAATAATCTAAGATGAGGTCTGATAAAGACCTTTTGTGCCCTCTGTAATGCTTTTGCGCTACCGCTCACAGGATGAGTATGGGGTGAACAATAAACTAGCCGCCTTCGGCGGCAACAATCAAATCAATCAGGGGCCTGACGGCTATGTGGACAGCGCTCGGGATTCGTAGTCCTGAGGTTCCGGGTTCAATCCCCGGTGGAGGCGGAAACAAATGGGCAGAGTTTCTTCCACCCTGATGCCCTGTTTACCTAGCAGTAAATAGGTACCTGGGAGTTAGACAGCTGCTATGGGCTGCTTCCTGGGGGGTGTGGTGTAACAAAAAGGAGGCCTGGACGAGGACCGGGCCGTTAAGCCCCGAAATCATCTCAAGATAACCTGAAGATAGTACTGAATTGCCAAGGGTATGGTACCCTGGCGGACCAGTTTCGAATCCTTCAGGGGTAAAGAGTTTTCTGATGCATGTTAGCTTGGGGACCATTTAAGCTTTACGTACAGATCATACTCGCATCGCCTCAGCATGATGAAGTGAATTGATGAAATATCTGCACAAAATGGCCGCCGACAGCTGTCGGGAACTGGGTTAAGGGTCAGACGACTTCCAATTGTTTTGTACAGTTAGTGTGGCCTAGTGGTAACAGTACTGGACACGCTGCATGGAGCCCTGGCTGTCCAGGTTCGAATCCTTCAGGGGTAAATAAAATTATTATTATTATTATTATATATATATATATATATATATATATATATATATATATATATATATATATATATATATATATATATAATATCTTTAACTTCACTTTTTCAAGCTGCGATGCTAAAACTTGGACCAGTTGGAGCCCTTTTCATATATAACTAGTCAATAAAGTTTGATTAAAATAATATATATACACACACCCATATATATAATTATATTGTATTATATATGAATTGGCCCCAAAGCCTGGGGACCCCCCCCCCCCCCGCAGCAGGCATAATAAATAACAGGAGAACAAATGTGGACTCGAAGAACAAGTTAGAGTGTTCTGGAAGAGGTGCGGGAACAACAAGCCTGGCCCCAGGCCGGGCTTGTGGAGTAGAACACACAACCCACTCCAGGGACAAGCCAGGTATGTTCTCAAACACCTATAATTAAGAGTGCGGAATTGGAGGTCCCTGTGCCCTTCTTCACCACCTTCGAGGTCAACCCTGGAACTCACATATCCTGCGACGGCGCTGGAACCAATCGTATTGGCGTATGCTTTTCCATTGGAGACTTTCAGCGCCGTGGAGAGGGGGGACCTGCTGCATGGGTAACAGCTTCTCCCCCGAATCAACCTACCCTGGCTTTGCGCCCTGGTGAGGCCACTCCAGACCGACAACCAGAGCACAACTCCATAGTCTCCCGAGACTGATGGATGCCTACTACTACAAGAGAACCTTGAGAGAGCAAGGGACAAAGGAAGAGTTTTCATCAACAGTTCCTGCCCTGGAAACACAAACCCAAACTGTCTCTATTTTCCCGTTTGTTACAACTTGTAATAAAGTTGTTACATCTTGGCTTAACGTGTTTATGACGTATTAGAACGTTGTTACAACTTGCTATAGTGGTTGTTATAACTGGTTAGGAGGTGTTAAAACTTGTTCGAACGTTGTAGCAACGTCGTAGTTTCGTTGTGTGTAGCGTGTGGTGAACAGGTGAAGTGAGGGATGAGAGTGCGGCCGCAGAGTTGTATAAGCAGACACAGTGTTGGAACACTCGTCAGCGCCATTCATTTCCTACATTTCTTTAGCAGTGAAGAATGAGAGCGGGTGTAGGAGGTGTGGGCCACACTGTCAAGGCTGGCCAGGCGCTGCTCTGCTGCCTCAGGGTCGCCGCCCATCATCAAGGGGACGCAAATATGCATTGGTAAAGGTCGCATCCTCCACCATTGGTCTCCTTACTTGTTTTGTCTCACCACCACCACCTGCCTTAACCTCCACCACTACTACCAGCGCACCACCATCACCACCACCACCATCACCACCACCACCATCACCACCACCACCACCATCACCACCACCACCACCATCACCACCACCATCACCACCACCACCACCACCACCACCACCACCACCATCACCACCACCACCACCATCACCATCACCACCACCTCCACAACCACCACCACCCCCACCACCACCACCTCCCCCTCCTCCTCCATTACCTCCACCACCACCTTCCCCCACCATGTACAGGGTGTTTCAAAAAAAGATATCATTTCATAATCTAATAACTTGGCCAATTTTCGTTCAAATGATCTCAAATTTTAACAGTATGTGTAGAAACAACTCAAAATTATATCTAATATTTTTTCAGGTATAGAAATGACATTCAATGGAAAATAAAAGGCGTCTTAGGACCTGGGAGTGGACATAACACCAAACCTAACTCCAGAGGCTCATATAAATACAATAACATCAGCCGCAAACTCTACTCTGGCAAAAGTCAGAAGATCCTTCAGGAACTTGAATAAGGAGACTAAGACCACCGTATATACACCACCTAAGTGAGGCCAGCTTTAGAGTACGACGACACATCGTGGAGCCCCATCTAAAAAGAAAAACACACAAGAAAGTTCGAAAAGGTGCAGGCGATGAGTCACAATAACGTGGCTGAAGTATGTTGACCAGACCACACACTAGAAGTTGAAGGGACGACGGCGATTGTGACACAATCGACTTGAGAATGGTCCAGGACGGACCGAAACGTCGTCGTCCCTTCACCTTCTAGTGTGTGGTCTGGTCAACATACTTCGAAAAGGTGCAGAAGTTTGCAACGAGACTTCTCCCAGAGCCTGAAAGGTTGAGGCACGACGAGGGACTGAAGGAACTACACCGGACGACGCTAGAAAGAAAGAGGCAGAGACGGGGAGCTGATACTGATGTATCAAATATTTAGAGGGATTGACAGAGTGGAAACAGTTAATATTTATACTGAACACCAGTAGAACAAGAGGACACGGATGGAAGACTGAAACTTACATGTGTCATAGAAAAGTTAGATAATTTTTCTTAAGCGTAAGAATAAAAGTAGAGTAAATGAGTAAATAAAAGTAGAGTAAAAAGTAGAGTATTTTAGAGTAAAATAAACGACTTAAAGGGAGCAGGTTGTAGAGGAAACCTCAATCCATAACTTTAAAAGCAGGTATGATAGGCCAATAGGTCAGGAGTCACGGCTTTAGACAACCAGCGGCTAGAAAAGTGGGGTCCAGGAGCTAGAGGTGGACCGTGCAGGCACAAAGAGGGGAGTACACACACACACACGCGTCACAAGGGTCTCGTTAGCTCAGCCATCAAACAATTCCCGCATGTTTTCCTGTTCCGCAATACTGTGTATTACCATACATGCGGGCAGGTCCCGCATACACCCCTACCCCTTTACTGCCCCCTATACCATTACCCCTTACTTTCCCTTGCTGCCCCTACACCATTACCCCTTACTTTCCCTTGCTGCCCCTACACCATTACCCCTTACTTTACCTTGCTGCCCCTACACCATTACCCCTTACTTTACCTTGCTGCCCCTACACCATTACCCCTTACTTTCCCTTGCTGCCCCTACACCATTACCCCTTACTTTACCTTGCTGCCCCTACACCATTACCCCTTACTTTCCCTTGCTGCCCCTACACCATTACCCCTTACTTTACCTTGCTGCCCCTACACCATTACCCCTTACTTTCCCTTGCTGCCCCTACACCATTACCCCTTACTTTACCTTGCTGCCCCTACACCATTACCCCTTACTTTACCTTGCTGCCCCTACACCATTACCCCTTACTTTCCCTTGCTGCCCCTACACCATTACCCCTTACTTTCCCTTGCTGCCCCTACACCATTACTGTTTTCACATCATTTTGGATCCTGGATCACTCACATCCAGGGACCAGCCAGGACCATCCATCACATCCAGGGACCATCCATCACATCCAGGGACCTGGGTGACACATTAGACAACTTCATGCTGGAGAATTTGGAAGGTTCTACAAGAAGCAGTTACACGTCCTGGACGACGTGGCGGGCGGAGGGTTACACGTCCTGGACGACGTGGCGGGCGGAGGGTTACACGTCCTGGACGACGTGGCGGGCGGAGGGTTACACGTCCTGGACGACGTGGCGGGCGGAGGGTTACACGTCCTGGACGACGTGGCGGGCGGAGGGTTACACGTCCTGGACGACGTGGCGGGCGGAGGGTTACACGTCCTGGACGACGTGGCGGGCGGAGGGTTACACGTCCTGGACGACGTGGCGGGCGGAGGGTTACACGTCCTGGACGACGTGGCGGGCGGAGGGTTACACGTCCTGGACGACGTGGCGGGCGGAGGGTTACACGTCCTGGACGACGTGGCGGGCGGAGGACGAGCTGGTCACCAGAGACGCCTTCCAAGACGGAAGTTTAACAAGGATTGAATTAATCAAAATATAATAATCGTCAACCTTCCTCAAGGTAGGCCTACCCTCCATGTGACAGTGATAAGTAATTACTCATGAACACTAACATGGGAGACAACCTACTGTACCTTAATTAAGACCAAGTCTTTCATCAGATATGCAGGTATGGCGGTAACATCGCACATCGTATAATATCGTAGGATACCACTAACATCGCACATCATAAAAATATTTGAGAGAGCGCTAAGATCACAAAATACAATGGATCACAGCATCTCCATAACCCCGGACAACATGGGTTCAGAACAGGGCGCTCTTGCCTGTCGCAGTTGCTGGGCCACTATGATATGGCATTAGATGCTATGGAAGACAAACAAAACGCTGATGTAATTTACACAGATTTCGCAAAAGCCTTTGACAAATGTGGTCATGGTGTTATAGCACATAAAATGCGTTCAAAAGGAATTACCGGAAAAATAGGCAGATGGATCTACAATTTCCTGACTAGCAGAACCCAATGTGTAATAGTAAAAAAAAAAAAAAAATCCGGTCCATCAACCGTGAAGAGCTCAGTCCCCCAGGGTACTGTGCTTGCTCCAGTACTTTCTCATTCTTATATCGGACATCGACAAGGACACAATCCATATCACTGTATCATCCTTTGCAGATGACACTAGGATTTTTATGAGAGTAGGTAACATAGAGGACACGGCAAACCTCCAGTCAGATGTAGATCATGTCTTTCTATGGGCTACAGAAAATAATATGGTGTTTAACGAAGATAAGTTCCAGCTCATGCGCTACGGAAACAATTAAAATATAAAAACGGAAACCACGTACAAAACTCAGGCAAATCATAACATAGAACAAAAAGGCAATGTAAAGGATTTGGGTGTACTCATGTCGGAAGATCTTACCTTTAAAGAACACAATAAAGTAGCCGTCACAATT
>NC_091202.1:25824578-25969578 GCF_040958095.1 Procambarus clarkii | reverse complement strand
TTGCAACGAGACTCATCCCAGAGCTGCGAGGGATGAGGTACGAAGACAGACTGAAGGAACTAAACCTGACGACGTTAGAAAGGAGGAGGCATAGGGGGGAGGGACATGATACAGACGTATAAAATACTTAGAGGGATTGACAAAGTGGAAAGAGAGGAAATGATTACAATTAATAACAATGGAACAAGGGAGCACGGATGGAAGCGTGAGACTCAGATGTGTCAGAGATGTTGATCAGACCACACACTAGAAAGTAATGGGACGACGACGTTTCGGTCCGTCCTGGACTATTCTCAAGCCGATTGTGAGTCGATCACAATCGACTTGAGAATGGTCCAGGACGGAACGAAACGTCGTCGTCCCTTCACCTTCTAGTGTGTGGTCTGGTCAACATTCTTCAGCCACGTTATTGTGACTCATCGCCTGCACGTGTCATAGAGAAGTTAGCAAGTTTACTTTTAGTGTGAGGGAAGTGAGTAAATGGAATGACCTAAAGCAGCAGGTTGTAGAGGCGAACTCCATTCATAACTGTAAAAGCAGGAATGACAGGGAAATAGGTCAAGAGTCACATTAGACAACCAAGGGCTACAAAAGTCGGGTCCGAGAGCTAGAGCTCGATCCTGAAGGCACAAACATGTGACTACACACGTCACTCTACTATCTTGACACACCAAGAGAGTTTATGTTGCAGCTTCTCTTACATTTCTCACTCAATGAAATAACCCAAAATGCTTATCATTTCTTTATCAGTTAAGTCTAGAGATAAAGACACAGGCGGGCTATTGACCAGGCAGTGGTGGTGGGGGCCCCAGGAGGCCCTGGTGACGTGATGTAGAACAGTCACAACACTGGACGCGTGATCCTGTGGTCCCGGGTTCGATCCCGGGCGCCGGCGAGAAACAATGGGCAGAGCTTCTTTCACCCTAATGCTCCTGTTACCTAGCAGTAAATAGGTACCTGGGAGTTAGTCAGCTGTTACGGACTGCTTCCTGGGGGTGGAGGCCTGGTCGATGACCGGGCCGCGGGGACACTAAAACCCCGAAATCATCTCGAGATAACCTCAAGATGGTGGAGGCTGGGGGTAGAGGGGGGTGAGGGAGGGAGGGGCACCACAGCTTCAAGTATGTTTATTTAGATAAGAAAGAAATACATCTCAAAGTGATAGAGTAGCTTAGGCTATTTCTACCTAATATAGAGTAGAAATATGTGGAACAGCGGACAGTACAGTCTCCAGTCAAGAATGTAGCACTCGGCCTAGGCAGTTCTAATAGTCTCCAAGACGCTACAGCTTCGACACAGAACAGACAGCAGACTAGGACACAATCGACTTGAGAATGGTCCAGGACGGACCGAAACGTCGTCGTCCCTTCACCTTCTAGTGTGTGGTCTGGTCAACAGACTAGGACCGCATCCAGCTACAACGCTCTCCCACATAGAGCTGCGCGACTCCGGCCACACTCAGCTCTCTGCTCTGCTCCAAGCTCCGTCTCAACATCTACGACACTGCTCATACCTATACCGCCTACATATAAGTAAAGGTTGTGGCGTGTGAGTGGGTTACTAACCCTTGCACCACTTACACCAGCGCTGAGCACACACACGGTGGCGCGCGGAGACTTGTAGCTCCACTAAGCCACTCCGCCCCCAGAGTGCCAAGGTGTGTGGCAGCAGTAATTGAGAGAGAAGGGTCACAGTGCCATGGTTCAACGACCACAAGTCGTGCCAAGATGCCTGTGCCTGTCCTCCTCCTCCCTCTCCTGCCGCCGCCCGCGGGGGGCTACGTTATGTTCATCCTGAAAAGGCGATTTGCAACTAAATACTTCAATCCAAAAAAAAAGTTTAAAAAGAAAAACTCTGAAGTTAAGAGCCTAATTCGAAGCGAAAATAGCGTGACTAAGTGCCAGACTTGAGTAGCAGGCGGAGAGAAGAGTACAGTAGAGTTATGAAGGGTTGCTGAAGATCTTCAGATACGTTAACAAGGTTAAACTTAATACAAATATAGTGGATGATTTAAACTAAGACTGGGTAGACTGGGTAGACTAGGTAGACTGGGTAGAGAATGATGGTAGGCTGGAGCACGCCAGACAGTCTCACACCAGCTGGGGGGGGGACTCTACACCCTCCCCTGGAGTCAGGGGTAGTGTGGCAACTCACACAATTATAACAACATTTTAGGCTTCGTATGTATTTAATATAATACATAAGAAAATTCCCACTGGTAAACGTGACTGTGCACCATAGCTATTAGTTTCTACGGTAAACTGCTATATAGAATAATGCTTACAAACTAGTTGGATTGAACCATAAAATAGTAATTAGATTTTATTTATGAAATATTAATTGTAAACTGGAATTACAATGAGAATAAATTGCGTAAAGTGTTATGCAACATTCAGACCAGGAGAGAGGAGGAGAGAGTTCACCGCGAGGATGACAGCAGAGATAACACTGCTCTAACACCACAACACTCAGGTGACTGACCGCACCACACACACGCCTCTACACTTATGGGCACACATCAACACACACATTAAGAAGAGTTAGTGGGTGAGAATGGTGTCGGTGTCGGCCTCCAGACCAGGCCGACACCAGAGTGCAACTCCATAGTCTCCCGAGACTGATGGATGCCTACTACTAGTAGGTGACAATAGGACAGAACAACAGTTAATGCAGAACACCAGACTGGTAATAATGACTGGCTGTCATTGTGGGAAAAATATCCACTTATGCTAAGTTAAAATATAGTATATGTGAGTTATGACCACAGACAATATGAACTAGGAACTAGATACCTGATCAACCAGGCTGTGACTCATACGTCAGGCTGCGAGCAGCCGCGTCCAACAGCCTGGTTGATCAGTCCAGCAACCAGGAGGCCTGGTCGACGACCGGGCCGCGGGGACACTAAAAGCCCCGAAATCATCTCAAGATAACCTCAAGATGACCAACCCGTCCTCAGACCAAGTCCATCAACCCGTCCTCGACTCAAGTCCATTACGTCCAGCGGTCGACCCCACAGACGCATTCAAAAATGTTAACATGCTGTTCATTCAAAACAGGAATTTTCTCAAATATAAATTAATAATATATTAGCATATTGTGCATATATAGGTTAGGTTAGGTGTTTAGGTTCTGTTGGCGATTATTTGTATTTGTAGTACGTGGGTGAAGCATTTACAGTGTTGTGGTTCGAACAAAATTCGTCAGTGAAGCACTTGTTCCGGAAGTGTTCGGACGTCACTAGTTGTGAGTCGACGTCACCAGTTGTGAGTCGACGTCACCAGTTGTGAGTCGCGTGTAAACCGTCTTTCATTCATAAACAGGGGGTTTGGCGGGTGGATGGAATCACTTTTGGATCTTTGTTTGGAGGACGGGCTGACCAAACCCCCTGTTTATGAATAAAAAACGGTTTACACAAACGCTGATAGTTAATGTAATGAATAATTCAATTTATTAAATAAATAACCATAACAAATGAGGTATAAGTCAGGCCAACCAAAATTCCAGTCATTCACCAGTGCTCGCTGAAATTATATATTATTTAATCTTTATTATAAGATTATAAATGTAGATATTCCCGACATGCTGGAGAGGGCAGCATCCTCCCTGACAAGGACTTCCTCACAGTACACAACTATTAGCACTATGAGAGCCGGTCGGCCGAGCGGACAGCACACTGGACGTGTGATCCTGTGGTCCCGGGTTCGATCCCAGGCGCCGGCGAGAAACAATGGGCAGAGTTTCTTTCACCCTATGCCCCTGTTATCTAGCAGTAAAATAGGTACCTGGGTGTTAGTCAGCTGTCACGGGCTGCTTCCTGGGGGTGGAGGCCAGGTCGAGGACCGGGCCGCGGGGACACTAAAGCCCAGAAATCATCTCAAGATAACCTCAAGAAGATTGTACCCTCTCTTGTGTGCTGGTGGCTGGGTCTTCTCCCCAGTACCCATTCTTGTGTGTACTGGTGGTGCAGCTCCACTAGCATGAGTGGTGGTGGGTGGTGGTTGTGGTGGGTGGTGGTTGTGGTGGGTGGTGGTTGTGGTGGGTGGTGGTGTGCATACATTTCCCAGGGCTGGAGGGTGCTGCCAAGACTGGCGACAGGCGGCAGTTAGCGGTGGCGTCGCGGCTTATCTGCCCTGATGTTGTCGCGGCCTCTGTCACCCGCGACACTCCCACCTCTCATCTTCCTCTCCCTCACTCTTGCTGGTGAGTGGAGCAGCTCACTCACTATACGAGGCTCCCAGCTCACCCTGCCACTCAGTACACGAGACTCCCAGCTCACTCTGCCACTCAGTACACGAGACTCCGAGCTCACTCTGCCACTCAGTACACGAGACTCCCAGCTCACTCTGCCACTCAGTACACGAGACTCCCAGCTCACTCTGCCACTCAGTATACGAGGCTCCCAGCTCACCCTGCCACTCAGTATACGAGGCTCCCAGCTTACCCTGCCACTCAGTATACGAGGCTCCCAGCTCACCCTGCCACTCAGTATACGAGACTCCCAGCTCACCCTGCCACTCAGTATACGAGGCTCCCAGCTCACCCTGCCACTCAGTATACGAGGCTCCCACCTCATCCTGCCACTCAGTATACGAGGCTCCCAGCTCACCCTGCCACTCAGTATACAAGACTCCCAGCTCACTCTGCCTCTCAATATACGAGACTCCCAGCTCACCCTGCCACTCAGTATACGAGGCTCCCAGCTCAACATGCCACTCAGTATACGAGTCTCCCAGCTCACCCTGCCACTCAGTATACAAGACTCCCAGCTCACCCTGCCACTCAGTATACAAGACTCCCAGCTCACCCTGCCACTCGGTATACGAGACTCCCAGCTCACTCTGCCTCTCAATATACGAGACTCCCAGCTCACCCTGCCACTCAGTATACGAGGCTCCCAGCTCACCCTGCCACTCAGTATACGAGACTCCCAGCTCACCCTGCCACTCAGTATACGAGACTCCCAGCTCACCCTGCCACTCAGTATACGAGGCTCCCAGCTCACCCTGCCACTCAGTATACGAGGCTCCCAGCTCACCCTGCCACTCAGTATACGAGACTCCCAGCTCACCCTGCCACTCAGTATACGAGACTCCCAGCTCACCCTGCCACTCAGTATACGAGACTCCCAGCTCACCCTGCCACTCAGTATACGAGGCTCCCACCTCATCCTGCCACTCAGTATACGAGGCTCCCAGCTCACCCTGCCACTCAGTATACGAGGCTCCCAGCTCACCCTGCCACTCAGTATACGAGACTCCCAGCTCACCCTGCCACTCAGTATACGAGACTCCCAGCTCACCCTGCCACTCAGTATACGAGGCTCCCAGCTCACCCTGCCACTCAGTATACGAGGCTCCCAGCTCACCCTGCCACTCAGTATACGAGACTCCCAGCTCACCCTGCCACTCAGTATACGAGACTCCCAGCTCACCCTGCCACTCAGTATACCGCCCATCCTGGTGTTCAGATAACAGTTATAGTAACGATGCGGTCCATCATATATATATTGACGCAAACGACAATTAGAAAGTAGAACTCGGTATTACTGAATTTGGTCAAACTGGAAATGTTTTTGTACTGGTGTTGCAAAGAAGACTTAACCTTGTAACACCCAAGGAAACCTACCCTTTGGGAGAGGTCAGACCCAGGCGACCTTTGACGAGTCTAAACCTCGTCAGCCGACTGACGAGTCTATTGTGGTTGCCAACATCTCAATGGAAACATCAAAATCCTCAGATTAGGCAAAATTGTAATTCATTTTGTCAATAAAGATGTTAATAATAAAATGGAAACATTTCATTGACCAGGCGCTGCAAACCCCAAGAAAAACAAACTCACTCACTCACTCTCCTCACCTCCTCGTTAAGGTGTAGGGGTCAGGTGGTTGACCTCGCCACTCGTTAGCTACGAGATCAGTCCGAGATTAGTCTTGTCAAACAACTTTAATGAAAAAATTGCTGAGTGCATTGCACGTGGGTGATCGGAGCACTCTACAAGCCTCCACTTGTAGGTTGGCAACAAGCTACCCCCCCCCCAGATGATACCAGCTGGGGTAGGCCTCTGATACCCTGGAATACCCTGGATGATACCCTGGGAAGGACAACGGGAGCCGAGCTTGGGTTATCAGAGCCCCGTGAGAGACCGGGCCTCTAGCTGGGAGAGGCCGGGGTCAATGGTAATGTGTGTGATGTTTCTGATGTATTTAACATGTCTAAATTATTTACCATTTTTGCCAGTGTAGGACAGGGACTTAGGAATGTCCCAGTGTAGGACAGGGACTTAGGAATGTCCCAGTGTAGGACAGGGACTTAGGAATGTCCCAGTGTAGGACAGGGACTTAGGAATGTCCCAGTGTAGGACAGGGACTTAGGAATGTCCCAGTGTAGGACAGGGACTTAGGAATGTCCCAGTGTAGGACAGGGACTTAGGAATGTCCCAGTGTAGGACAGGGACTTAGGAATGTCCCAGTGTAGGACAGGGACTTAGGAATGTCCCAGTGTAGGACAGGGACTTAGGAATGTCCCAGTGTAGGTGACTTTGGAACTTTTGGTGAATAATATAATTTTGATTAAATAAACTCTTGCTAATTTTCCACCTTTATGTGTGACTGCCATTTCCAGTGCCATATACCGTGGACGTTATCAAGGACGACGAACCTCCCAAATATTCCAGTTATATTTAACATAACTGTTAGTAAGCGATTACGTCAAAAAGAAGGAGTCCTTCAGTAGTAATTAAAGCCAAGGGGGCGCGGTGGTTCCCCCCATGAACCACTGGTGATCCCATAATTAGTAATTATCAATATTATTGTAGTAACAATAATTAATGGGGGGGGAGGGGAAGGCGGGTTTTCTCCTAAGACTAAGACTAAGCGTCGTCTGGACCTTACCCTTGGTTCTGTGAGGGTTCACTAGTACCACCTTACACTCAAGTGTACAAATTGTGTACACTCTTTAAGGACATACACTTAAGCGCACCAGTGTGTAAACCTGGAGTGTTACAGTGGTATCAAGCAGAGTGTTACAATGGTGAGTGTTACAGTGGTACCAGGCAGAGGGTTACAATGGTGTTACAACCTTCCTAGGCTTAATTCACGCTGAGGCCTAATATAGTACATATATCTCCTATACCAGGCCTATGATTTTAAGTCTGGTTTTTAGCTTCATTTATTCTGGACTATACAATGAGTACCAAATTCTACTATGTAATTGACCATTACGTCTCTGTATGTACGATGGTGCACAGTTACAACACGTCTAAACAAGAGGATACTTGATACCTTGATACCTGCTTGACGGGGTTCAGGGAGTTCAACTCCCCAAGCCCGGCCCGAGGCCAGGCTCGACTTGTGAGAGTTTGGTCCACCAGGCTGTTGCTGGGAGCGGCCCGCAGGCCCACATACCCACCACAGCCCGGCTGATGAGTTGCTGTAAGAGGGCCCAGTTCACCCTGGCACTATATGAGGCGTTACAGTTAACAAGGATCAAAGTTAACAAGTTGGTAACGTGACAAAATCTGCATTTTGTACAAGTGAAGAGTATTTTAGAATACAGGAAAATACTAGACAATAGAGGGCAGGAGCAGCAGCAGGCGCCGTGAGCAGTCACAAGGTGACGTGAGCAACAGGAGACGGCGTGAGCAGCAGACGGCGTGAACAGCAGACGGCATGAACAGCAGGCGGCGTGAGCAGCAGACGGCGTGAACAGCAGACGGCATGAACAGCAGGCGGCGTGAGCAGACACAAGGGGACAGGAGCAGCAGCAGACGGCGTGAGCAGACACAAGGGGGCATAAGGCCTCCCAGACGCAACATAAAACAAAGCCTTGTAACCACCGCCAAAGATCACTTAATACAAAAACCCAAACTCCTTGAACCTCCTCAAACATATGTTAAATAATACAAGACCCAGCACATGTGACGCCCTCACACGAGCACAACACAGCCCGCCAAGGACATCTCTCTCAGTGTGACACAGGACACACACACACACACACACACACACACACACACACACACACACACACACACACACACACACACACACACACACACCAGCCAGGCACAAGAACTCTCAATTTGTTAATTTATTACCAAAGTAAAGCCTCTCTCGCCTTCTGAATTGATGAGTATATATAGGCCTGTCACACGACTCACAAAAACATGGTCACCAGTCTAATTCATCAGTTAAGAACTCCCGCAGCCACTTAACTACCTACTAATCACTGGCATACAACTAATCACCACCTGTGTCATGATGTCAACTCACTACGAGTCAAGCTCAAAGATGAGCAAGTTACTGTTGCCTCACGACACATTAATATTTCTCGGTAATATATGAGGGCTCTGGTACTCTTACTGTCACTTACCACCTGGCGACCTTGTCACCACGCCTCACCCAGCTGTCACCCCCGGGGTGGAGGGGGGGGGGGGTGCCAGCTGTCACCCCGGGGTGGAGGGGGGATGGTGCCAGCTGTCACCCCGGGGTGGAGGGGGGATGGTGCCAGCTGTCATCACCGGGGTGATGGGCTGGGACCCCACAGGGTAGAGGGCTGGGACCCCCCAGGGTAGAGGGCTGGGACCCCCCAGGGTAGAGGGCTGGGACCCCACAGGGTAGAGGGCTGGGACCCCACAGGGTAGAGGGCTGGGACCCCCACAGGGTAGAGGGCTGGGACCCCCCAGGGTAGAGGGCTGGGACCCCACAGGGTAGAGGGCTGAGACCCCACAGGGTAGAGGGCTGGGACCCCACAGGGTAGAGGGCTGGGACCCCACAGGGTAGAGGGCTGGGACCCCACAGGGTAGAGGGCTGGGACCCCACAGGGTAGAGGGCTGGGACCCCACAGGGTAGAGGGCTGGGACCCCACAGGGTAGAGGGCTGGGACCCCACAGGGTAGAGGGCTGGGACCCCACAGGGTAGAGGGCTGGGACCCCACAGGGTAGAGGGCTGGGACCCCACAGGGTAGAGGGCTGGGACCCCACAGGGTAGAGGGCTGGGACCCCACAGGGTAGAGGGCTGGGACCCCACAGGGTAGAGGGCTGGGACCCCACAGGGTAGAGGGCTGGGACCACAAAAACATCTTGGCTGATCTTGCCAAGCATTAATAGTTAGTCAGCCTTCACATGTAAACACTTACGCCCGTCTCCAGCTGTTAATTGCCATCATATCTCATACTCGTAAAGCAATCAACCCTCGGCACACAGCCAGGTCTCTTACTGCATACTGTGGTAATATGCTGTTATTGTGTATTGTATACTGCAGTGGTGCTGTGGTGCTGGTATTGTATACTGTGCTGGTGCTGGGTACAGTGATGATATGGTGTACGATGCTCGTACTGGCCCGCTTCACTTCTCACCCAACTAGCTGCCATACTATTTGCACTGAGATGTACTCATCTCACCTAGTTGTACTCGGCTAGTTGTGCTTGCTGGGATTGACCTTCCGCTCTTTAGTCTCACCTCTCAATCGTTAATCAACTGGTGTACAGGTTCCTGAGCCTAATTGGCTCTATCATATCAACACCTGAAACTGTGAATGGAGTCAGCCTCCACCACATCACTGCTTAATGGTTTAACACATCTCTAACCCTGTCCACGGAAGACAGAAGTAAGTAATTATCAAAAGAAGGCACCAAACCGGGAAGGCTATGTAGCACGGAAGACGGAAGAAAATGTATATATGCTGGTTAGCATTGTAAATGTGTGGCCACGTCTGCGGTAGAAAATAAAAAAAAATAAAAAATAAAAAAAATGCTTAATGCATTCCATTTGGCAACTACTCTGACACTGTAAAAGTTCTTTCTAATATTTTTGTGGTTCATTTGGATACTAAGTTTCCATCTGTTCGCGTACCACCCGTGCTAAATAGTTTGTCTTTATCTACCCTGTAAATTCCTCTGAGAATTTTATAGCTGGTGATCATGTCTCCCTTAACTCTTCTGTCTTCCAGTGTTGTGAGGTTAAGTTTCAGAAGTCTTCTCTCGTAGCTCATACCCTTCAGCTCAGGTACTTGCCTGAGCCTACTGGGCTCTATCATATCTACATTTGAAACTGAGTATGGAGTCAGCCTCCACCACAGCACTGCCTAATGCATTCCATTTACTAACTACTCTGGCACTGAATAAGTTCTTTCTAATGTCTCTGTGGCTCATTAAGGTACTCAGCTTCCACCTGTGTCCCCTTGTGCGTGTACCACCCGTGTTAAATAATCCAACCTTGTCTACCCTGTCAATTTCCCTGAGAATTTTGTATGTAGTGATCATGTTCACCAGGGACTGTTCATGTTCAACTCTGCCACACCACGAGTGGTGTGGCAGAGTTGCTTCTATCATACTCCTGTCTAGTTCTTCTGTCATTTATTGGGGTCTATATATTACTACTGCTATTATCTGCTATTATCTATCTTCATATTGTCATAGTGCCTGCTATGAGTCTTTGAAATCTTCACAACCTGGGATAACTCTTTCTTCAGAGCTCCATGCATTCCTTATCAGCAGAACCACTCCTCTTCATCCCTCCCTCTCTTTCCTTACTATGTAGTAGTCCTGTGGAAACACTACATTTGTTATGATTCCTGATAGTTTTGTTTCTTTGAGTGCTATTACATCTAGGTTTTTCCTTGTGCCCTTTCTCCATGTTCACTTGTTTTACTTTTAATTTCTTCTATGTGTACAGCACTTTGTAGCTCACTTTCATCTATCCACCCTCACTCTTACCCTTGCTGGTTGTTCCACTGGTGTAGACAATTGTTCCATGGACTGAGCTGCATGGGTGAGGTTGGTGTGCTGTGTGATACGGGAACTAAGTAGACATTTGGTTGGGGATAGAGAGGGCGTCTATTGGGTGGAAGGAGGGAGTGCTGCACTTCTATCTAGAGCAGCTGAACTGCTTATGGAGCGTTCCCCACTCCCCTCTGGGATTGTAGGGTATGTGGCCCATGGTTCCCAGATTCCCTTCTCTCCCTGCGCATCTTCCTTGAATCTTCTGCTATGATTCTCTCGTAGACATATCCCGTCCTCTGTCATATCCCGTTCACAGCTCTAAAATGTATACGTTAATCTCATGTCGGCTCCTAATGCATGATAGAACTAATGAGTTAGCCAAGGAATCTGCCATTAAAGAAGGAGCTAATCCGGTCGCCAGACCCGGCAGCGGGCGGAGGTGGGGTTCCCTGGCAGTGTAAGAGGGTTGAGGAGTCATCACAGGGGATAACGCCAGTGAGTGGTGCTGGCACTCCCGCCCAGCGGATGACACTCTCCTCCCTCCCATGTTAAGCCCACCAGCCCTGCTGCCTCCACTCCTCGACACGCCCCCCCCCCCCCACCCAGGGTCCGGGTTCGATCCCCGGTGATGGCAGAAACAAAATGGACAGTTTTTCACCCTGAATGCCCCTGTTACCTAGCAGTAAATAGGTACCTGGGAGTTAGACAGTTGTCACGGGCTGCTTCCTGGGTGTGTGTGTGTATTCCCCTAGTTGTAGTCACCTAGGTGTGCTTGCGGGGGTTGAGTTCTGCTCTTTCGGCCCGTCTCTCAACTGTCAATCAACTGTTAGTAGTAACAGTTGATTGACAGTTGAGAGGCGGGCCGAAAGAGCAGAACTCAACCCCCGCAAGCACACCTAGGTGACTACAACTAGGGGAATACACACACACACCCAGGAAGCAGCCCGTGACAGCTGTCTAACTCCCAGGTACCTATTTACTGCTAGGTAACAGGGGCATCAGGTTGAAAGAAACTCTGCCCATTGTTTCTCGCCGGCACCGGGACGCTAATGCTAAATAAGTAATATTGATATTAATGACTACAGCTGCCACCAGGAGGAGCCACAACACAGCCCGTGCATATCAATGCACAAGATTACCAGCGGCCAAGAAATGACGGGTCCAACAGCTAAAGCTCGATCCTATTAGGCACAACTAGGCGAGTACACACACCTCCACACCTGAGAGGGGTGACTGGACAAGAACAAGCACCATAACAGCCTGGCCCTGGCCGTTGATAACCTTGCCAGCGTTCCACCCGTCTCTTCCACACTATTACTCTCCGATCTAACATTTTATTATATAACGTCGCTAAAGTTGTTCACTTGTCACACTGGAGGCAGTATATACCGCTTGCTCTAATACCCCGTCACCACACCTGTCACTGCAAGCATCAACACCACACCTGTACACCTGCCAAGAGAAGTGGACCAAATTATACACTGGCGTATTGGAAAATACAACGCTGAAGGCACTCTTCTCAAAGCTACAAGTGTTAATACCTGGCTAGGCTAAGAGGTACAAGGTAACCTTAGATTGCTACAATCGGAAAAAACTATCACGTTAACAAAAACTGGACATTTTAACATGATACAATTACTGTTCTCCAAATATACCTTGCTGTAGTTGACAGCTTCAGTGACACGTGATCGCTCGGACACTTTGTTACAAGGTAGCCGCAAGGTAGCGACAGTATAGCCACTGGGTAGTGGGTATAGCCACTGTATACCCAATGGCTGGCCACAGTGCCACAGGATAGCCAACAAGATAACCACTGTAGCCACAGGGTAGCCACAGGGTATAGCCACAGGGTATAGCCACAGGGTATAGCCACAGGGTAGCCACAAAGTGGTCATAAGGTACCGTGAACAAACTGTTCTCATCTAGTATTCGGCACGAGGTACGCTCAGGAAATGTAAAATACTAATATAGGTGCCGAGGTGTGGTTAAACATTAGAATATTATTTACGTGACTTGGTTACAAGAGCAGTCGTCTGTGTGACAGTCATACTAAAAGAGAACTGAAAGCCTTGTACATACACAACTGTGGTGATGCAGAGGATCCCAGGTGTGGAGTGCAGGGCACCAAGCACACCTCACAGCGCGCACGACGGGGTGCAGGGAACCCTCTCCTTGCAAATCTCTCTTTATTCTAAACTTTCACTGTGTTATACTAGGAGAGGTTCCGTGCCGGTGCTGGAGAACAGGATACACCTCACAGCTCATAGAAGAGTGCGACAAAGTCACAGATCATACAAGTCAACACCACACAGCCCCTACAAGGTAGATTTTATAAGGAATGCAATTGACGATCACAAAACATTGATCATTTTATGCGCAAAATCCACAGAGAAATATGAAAGAAAGTGAACGTTTCGGCCTGTTAAAGCCTTTGTCAACACCAGACTTTGTCAACACATTTATAAGGAATATTACCATCTTAAGGTGACAAAGAATAAGGTAACATTACAAAAGTTACAAATGATTCAGGTGTTACAACCAGGTGTTACAATGGTGACAGACAGATGAGGTTTCTTAGTTTAAAAGTTCTCTTACTTTTATTTGTGTTTAAAAACTTGACTATCTCTTATTCCTGTTGATTATTTTGTGTTGTGAGGAACAAAAATCAAGTACATGCATGGGGCTGAAAAACCCAGCATACGATTGGGCACGGACCACCTAGGATAATGTTGGTCAACCTTTTATGTCTTAGCTAGCTCTTGTTATGGTGATAGGGGGAGGGGGGATGTTTTGGTGGTAGGGATGTTTTGGTGGTAGGGGGGAGGGATGTTTTGGTGGTAGGGGGGGAGGGATGTTTTGGTGGTAGGGGGGGAGGGATGTTTTGGTGGTAGGGGGGGAGGGATGTTTTGGTGGTAGGGGGGGAGGGATGTTTTGGTGGTAGGGGGGGAGGGATGTTTTGGTGGTAGGGGGGGAGGGATGTTTTGGTGGTGGGGGGGAGGGATGTTTTGGTGGTAGGGGGGGAGGGATGTTTTGGTGGTAGGGGGGGAGGGATGTTTTGGTGGTAGGGGGGAGGGATGTTTTGGTGGTAGGGGGGGAGGGATGTTTTGGTGGTAGGGGGGGAGGGATGTTTTGGTGGTAGGGGGGGAGGGATGTTTTGGTGGTAGGGGGGGAGGGATGTTTTGGTGGTAGGGGGGGAGGGATGTTTTGGTGGTAGGGGGGGAGGGATGTTTTGGTGGTAGGGGGGAGGGATGTTTTGGTGGTAGGGGGGAGGGATGTTTTGGTGGTAGGGGGGAGGGATGTTTTGGTGGTAGGGAAGCGTTTTATTTAGTTATATCTGTTAGGATTAAGATATACATTTGTTGCTCTTTCCAGACTTGTGAGGAAGACTTACTGGACTGCCTGAGCCAGAGATAAGAGAGTGACTTAAGTCAGTGTTGTGGGAGTGACTTACGTCAGTGTTGTGGGAGTGTGCTCGGGGGCGACGACCCCTCTAGTCTGCCCCCCACCACCACCACCGCACATTGTAACCACACAACACCAACATATAAGACTTAACAAACCCCACAGAAGGCCTCTTGCCTACACAAAGTTGGCACCATTACATCCACTCACCCACATACCTAGCCTACCAGACATCTATTTTTGAAATACGTTAAAACTGTTTGTCCTAATAATAATAAAACCTGGCAACCTATTCCATTCATCCGCACCCCCAATTCCCAATTACAACTTCTCTATATTCCTCCTATACACAAAGTTAGGAGTCTTCTACCCATTATTACGGGTGACCTATTAGTGCTGGTGCAGTGTAATCACAGAAGGAACCTATTTACTGCTCTATACTCACATTCTTACAATATATAAATGGAATCACTCAACACCCTGCGACACCACCTCCTTATCTCTTCAGAATTAGAATCTAATCTTATCTTGTTTATCGTCAAAACTTACATTGTAGTTTTTAATTTGATATCGTTGAACATAATGTTACAGACATTGTTAAACGTCCTGTGTTACCGGCAGGAGCGAGAGTGTCTGAGACAGTCTCAGTAATGTTTAGTACCAGCCTGACCACTCATGGTCGCCCCCAGCCTGACCACTCATGGTCCTCCCCAGCCTGACCACTCATGGTCGCCCAAAGCCTGACCACTCATGGTCGCCCCCAGCCTGACCACTCATGGTCGCCCCCAGCCTGACCACTCATGGTCGCCCCCAGCCTGACCACTCATGGCCGCCCCCAGCCTGACCACTCATGGCCGCCCCCAGCCTGACCACTCATGGTCCTCCTCAGTCTGACCACTCATGGCCCCAGGTGGCTGTATCCCCCCCCCCCCACCATTCCTCGCATACTCACATACTTCTGAGTTTATTTTGTTAATGTGTTTTCTATGTGCACCAAAAATATTGTATTTACACACCTGTCCGGATGAGTGCGCGGCCTCCCAGGACTAAAGGTCTCCGAGACCCTGCACCCTGGGCCACGAGGCCCGGCTTCCAACACTGTCGCCCCGCTCCAGTTCCTCTGTCAAATAACCTGTATCTGAATACTTTGTTGATGTATCTGAGTATTTTGCATGTCGTGATTATGTGTATCTTGCGTCACGGTCTCTCCAGTGACGAAGTTTACTTCCATTAATCTGTTGTCGTGTCTAACATCTGCGACTAGGCTGTGACTCATACGTCAGGCTGCGAGCAGCCGCGTCCAACAGCTTGGTTGATCAGTCCGGCAACCAGGAGGCCTGGTCGACGACCGGGCCGCGGGGACGCTAAGCCCCGGAAGCACCTCAAGGTAACCTCAAGGTACTAGTGCGGTGACATCTTAAGACTTCATCTGCCGTGATCCTGTGATGCAGGAGACGCCAGTCCAGGGTTGATGAAGGAGGATGTGTGTAAAGATGTGTAGAGAGAGAGATGTGCAGGCGGAGATGTGAGCCCCCAGTGGCGCCCGGGATGACCACCTGCCTGGTTACTGGCTCAGGTCGGGACCACTCTAATATTAGACCAGCCAGGTCCTCTGGCAACCCTGCTCCAGACCTGCTTATTGTCTCCCTTACACTCCTCCACTCCCTCACCCTGTACTCCCTGCACACTCCCTCACCCTGTACTCCCTGCACACTCCCTCACCCTACACCGAGTGACAACACCCGCCACGTGTCAAGAAGATATGAAGGAGTTCCTTCACTCATAACGTGTGTGAGCGAAGCATTGCGAGGTGTGATCCATCACTCTGGTGTTGGGCTGTGATGACTTAGTTACACCAGGGTGTGGAGGGGTGGGGCTGGTGCTGCACAATGACGCCCCCTTTCAAAGCTGGAGAAATTGCTGACCTGGAGAGCGTGCAGAGATCCTTTACTGCTAGAATCCACTCAGTAAAACATCTAAACTACTGGGGCTGACTAAAGAGCCTAAATCTGTATTCTCTTGAGCGCAGGCGGGAGAGATACATAATAATTTACACGTGGAAAATAGCAGAGGGGCTGGTCCCAAACCTACACACAGAAATAACACCACATGAGACCAGGAGGCATGGCAGGATGTGCAGAATACCCCCGTTGAAGAGCAGAGGCGCAACAGGTACTCAGAGAGAACTATCAACATCAGAGGCCCGAGACTGTTCAACACACTTCCACTACACATAAGGGACATAACTGACCGACCCCTCACAGTGTTCAAGAGAGAACTTGATAAACACCTCCAAAGGACACGTAATCCACAAGGCTGTGATTCGTAGGTCAGGTTGCAAGCAGCTGCGTCCAACAGCCTGGCTGACCAGACCATCAACAAGAAGGCCCTGTCAGAGACCGCGCCCCCGGTACGTTGATCCCAGAAATCAACGACAGGTAACCGCAATGTTTGTGTTCTTATGTTTGGCTTTAATAGGTTGATTAGACAAGGACTGATAAGTTGGGTTAGGTCTTCTGACACCTTAACAAACATGACACCGTACACCGTCCACCACACAGCAACATAACACCGTCCACCACACAGCAACATAACACTGTACACCGTACATCACACAGCAACATGATGGATATAAGTGGTAACTCTTGACGCTTCACCCAACAGGTCAAGACACCTCACCTTCCTCTTCACGGTGAATTGCTGGTGCAAGAGTGTTTTAAATCATGATTACCTCTGATACACAGACATGCTTGAGCACACACCTCACCCACACTGCCGACACCGTCACACACCGCAGCAAGTCATAAGTCTATCACGGGGTTGCCCACATCCGCCCCTAGCACGGACAACCACAGATATTGGTTCCCTTGGGCTAGTGAGGAATGGTATACTGTTTGTTGACCGGACCACACACTACAAGGTGAAGGGATGACGACGTTTCGGTCCGTCCTGGACCATTCTCACAATCGACTTGAGAATGGTCACTGGACTTGTGATCCTGTGGTCCCGGGTTCGATGCCGGGCGCCGGCGAGAAACAATGGATGGGCAGATTTTCTTTCACCCTATGCCCCTGTTACCTATCAGTAAAATAGGTACCTGGGTGTTAGTCAGCTGTCACGGGCTGCTTCCTGGGGGTGGAGACCTGGTCGAGGACCGAGCCGCGGGGACACTAAAGCCCCGAAATCATCTCAAGATAGATGGGCCAGGACGGACCGAAACGTCGTCGTCCCTTCATCTTCTAATGTGTGGTCTGGTCAACATACTTTAGCCACGTTATTGTGACTCCTCGCCTGCATATGGTATACTATTCCCACACTGGTATACGGTATACTATTCCCACACTGGTATACTGTATAGATCACACAGGCCTCGGACAATCAAAGGAAAAAGCACCATAACTAGTCTAAACGTCACCATAACACTATGGACAGAAGAACACTATAACACCATTGTTGTTATTAGCCACACACGTGGTGGTCCAGAGCCAGCTACGTGATGCCAAGATGCCCATCCTCCAGGATGAAGTGACCAGTAGCCTGCAGTGACAAAAGTCTTGGAGTGATTATCTTGAAGTCATCAATCAAGTCTTCACTCGGCACCAGAGGAGTGTCACCTGTGAGTCGCCAGGTGAGTCAGGTCAACACACCGTGACGTGCCAGGTGAGTCAGGTCAACACAGTGCCAGAAGTATAATATGGCAAGGCTCGTGACTCAATATTTTGTGTGTGTTGTTGAGTGAAAGTTTCGTTCCAATGTAAACTAACAGTGGCAGCTGGCTCTCGGGGGTGGTGCCAGGACGGCCAGCTCCCCCGGGGGTGGTGCTAGTACGGCCAGCTCCCCCGGGGGTGGTGCCAGTACGGCCAGCTCCCCCGGGGGTGGTGCCAGTACGGCCAGCTTCCCCGGGGGTGGTGCCAGTACGGCCAGCTCCCCCGGGGTGGTGCCAGTACGGCCAGCTTCCCCGGGGGTGGTGCCAGTACGGCCAGCTCCCCCGGGGGTGGTGCCAGTACGGCCAGCTCCCCCGGGGGTGGTGCCAGTACGGCCAGCTCCCCCGGGGGTGGTGCCAGTACGGCCAGCTTCCCCGGGAGTGGTGCCAGGACGGCCAGCTCCCCGGGGTGGTGCCAGTACGGCCAGCTCCCCGGGGTGGTGCCAGTACGGCCAGCTCCCCGGGGGTGGTGCCAGTACGGCCAGCTCCCCGGGGTGGTGCCAGTACGGCCAGCTCCCCGGGGTGGTGCCAGTACGGCCAGCTCCCCGGGGTGGTGCCAGTACGGCCAGCTCCCCGGGGTGGTGCCAGTACGGCCAGCTCCCCCGGGGGTGGTGCCAGTACGGCCAGCTCCCCGGGGGTGGTGCCAGTACGGCCAGCTCCCCGGGGTGGTGCCAGTACGGCCAGCTCCCCGGGGTGGTGCCAGTACAGGATGACTACGAGTGGGAGCAGGCATCAGCTGACGGGGACCTGACACACAACCCGCCACCAGAGGTCCGCGTGTTCACATGAGCAGTGTTCACCACAAACATAAAGGGAGCCTTCAGAAGTCTCCCCACTCGCCCAGAGTGAGCGCCGCGCTTGTAAGGTCACTCCTGGAGCTGGACCACACGGACATGACGCCTCACCTCAAGGCCCAACCGCATACGAACACAAGAAAAGATTCATTGATTTATCGCCAGGTTGGTTCCAGACACAAAGGACCCGAGATATGTGGACTGGAAGCTTATCCCAGAGATAATGGAGGTCCGCAATAAGAACATTATTACACAGCCTTGTTAAGAAACGGCCGACTGTTGCAGGTATTCCACCTGTTGCTTAGAGCCCAAGTCATCCACACCATCGTCTGGGGTGAGTGGCGGGAGAGAGAAGAGTCTTGACACCGTCCACATAAACATACTAACATAATAGTCTATGTGCAAGCATGGCGGCTCTTGTTAATCCGTGTGTGCACAACTGGGATGCCCAGCCAGCACCTTGCGGGGCATGAGACTTACTACTGCCGTAGAGGAGAAGACGCCATGAAATAACCGAGGCTCAACGGCACCCTGGGAGCCGAGGCACCAGAAGAGTGTAGTACTACTATGGCTACTAAAGTTCAACCCGAGTAAATGCAAGGTCATGAAACTAGGCGGTGGAAACGGGAGGCCAGACACAGGATACCGAATGGGAGATGAAGTACTTCATGTGAAACGGGCAGAGAGAAAGATCTAGGAGTTGATATCACGCCAAACTTGTCTCCTGAAGCCCACATAAAAAGATTAACATCTGCGGCATACGCGAGGCTGGCTAACATCAGAACTGCCTTCAGTAACCTGTGTAAGGAATCATTCAGAACCTTGTATACTACATATACAAGACCAATCCTGGAGTATGCGGTCCCCGCATGGAGCCCGTACCTTGTCAAGCACAGGACAAAACTGGAAAAAATTCAGTGGTATGCCACTAGGCTAGTCCCAGAACTAAGAGGCATGAGTTACGAGGAAAGACTGCATGAAATGCACCTCACGTCACTGGAAGACATGAGAGCTCTGAGAGACATGATCACTACCTACAAAATTCTAAGAGGAATCGACAGGGTAGATAAAGATAAATTGTTTAACACAATTACGCGAACAGGGGGACACAGGTGGAAACCGAGTGCCCAAATGAGCCACAAGGACGTTAGAAAGAACTTTTTCAGTATCAGTGGTTAACAGATGGAATGCATTAGGCAGTGATGTGGTGGAGGTTGACTCCATACACAGTTTCAAATGTAGATATGATAGAGCCCAGTAGGCTCAGGAACCTGTACACCAGTTGATTGACAGTTGAGAGGCGGGACCAAACAGCCAGAGCTCAACCCCCGCAAACACAACTAGGTGAGTACACGAGAAGTAACCCAGGGTGAGGATCACACAGTGGGGGGGGGGGGGGGCGGGGATTGCCTCCCGGTGAGGCATTTGGAATGTCAATCATTTATAACATTTATAGACATTTACTCATATACACACACACGGTGTGCGCGCGCGTGCGTGCGTTCGCGTTAACAATAAATACATGTAGCAGACATGACGAGGAAACAGAGATCGGGAGCCATTACATTAGACAACCGATGACTGGAAAAAAGGCGGGATCCAAGAGGTCTGCTGGACCCAGCAGACACAAACAGTTCATACAAGCAAAGACGCACCTCACCCTGTGTTACGTGGACTGGGCCATGACTGGCAGTGTAGGCGAGTATTATACTGGAGCAGCCTTGGCAGGGACAGGGGCGGGCGTGAGGACAGGTAAGAACCAGTCAGTGGTGCTGCTGCTACCCGAGCTGCACTCACACCCGCTCTCTACCTTCACCTTTATCTCTAATATACTGACACACGCTGTTCTCCAGCTATATGTTGCAGTGTGCCCTGTAGACCCTATCCACTCCCCTGCCACCTCCCATTAGCACGCTTCAGCCCATCTTTGTATCCTTTGTATCCTGTATCCTTTGTATCTTTGTATCCTTTGCCCCTCCAAAGGATACCTGATCAACCAGGCTGTGACTCATACGTCAGGCTGCGAGCAGCCGCGTCTAACAGCCTGGTTGATCAGTCCAGCAACCAGGAGGCCTGGTCGACGACCGGGCCGCGGGGACACTAAGCCCCGGAAGCACCTCAGGGTAACCTCAAGGTATCTTCATAGTCAGTCTATTTGGCTATCATTGTAGCCCCACAACAGCCTTCTAGACCCTCTTTCACAGCCCAAGAACTCCCCTTTGGCAGATATTCTACAAAACCCAATGTCCACTACTCAGCACTGTACAGCCCTCTACAAGCCCCGTGCACGCTTTATAAGGTGCCTGTAGCTCTCCCTCCTGTCTCCCCCAGTAGAGGCATACCCACCACCGTCACTAACCCTTCAGGCTACCGTCCACCCCGTCTCTACGCACCACCACATGCAAATATTTACAGACTCCCGGAACAAATAGGTTCCTGTGTTTGACAAACCATTCTTCTGTGCCAAGTCCTGCGTCTCCACCCACTGACCACGCATTGCCTTCAGCAGGTCTCAACCCGCCACCTCCCCCACTATGTATTTCTCAAATAAGTATGCAAGTGTGTCAGTCAGGTTAAGCACTCTCGAGTCTCGACAACATGGAGAATGTTTTCGAGACAATAATAACACGGGCTAGGAAGGGGGGGAAGAGACCAGAACTAACGTGGCCCAACAAGGTATAACTTTATGCCCAGGTTGGAGTGTGTGTATGTTCGTCAACTGTGATCTACACGGTGACTTACCCTCATGTCATCCCGGGCTTCGCGCCATCACCACTCCCGCCCTCGTCTTCAACACACCATAGCGGACTGTCATTTACCTGAAGAAAAAATAGAAGTCACAAGCAATGAGAATTATGGCATATGTGGCCCATCTGTTTTCCGGTCATATGTATACAGGCAATATGACTGGATGAATAAATATGTGCAAAGAACACACAGACCAGCCCAACACAGCACCGACACTGCTCAAGGGTGTGGTCCGTGGCTAAGCCCCCTGCACAGCCACGGACGTGATCACGCACGGATGCCGTTGTGGGCGTCAGAACCAGTACTAAAGATGGGAGGAGAGGGAGGAGATGGTCGGGAACAGCAGCAGGTGCAGGAAGGTGAGAGGCAGATATATAGAGAAGACGTAATAAAAGGAAGGAGAAGTAAGAGAATGGGTGTAAGCTGAGGAAATAATGAGTCACCAGATATTACCTGAATGATGTTGAAATATACAAATCATAATGTAAGCGTCCAGAGTGTCATGATAGGTAAGGACTTTAATCCAAGGAAGGTAGTTATAAGAGAGAATGTCGGTGTGTGTGTATTAGCGTGGCCAAGGTTGGCAACCATAGTGTAACCCTCACCCAACTCTTCAGCACACACACACACACACACACACACACACACACACACACACACACACACACACACACACACACACACACACACACACACACACACACACACACACGCCTGTGGCAACACTGTCATGGCTGGTCGGGGTCGGCCCGTTGCCTCCCTGCGAGAAGAATCAGCTCCTATTACGTCTCGTATAACGTCTGAAATTGGTGTTATTTTCATATAATTTTTCACCTATTTTAAAGCTGTTCCTCCAGCCCATGCTCCTGTTTAGACAATACTAATATTAACCATGTGGACTATAGTACGAATATTTATCTAATGAACAATTAGAGGCTGAATTTGGTACGACTAAATATGAACAAACCGTAAATGGTTTTACATTTACGTTGCTAATAAAATCTAACCTAACCATCTTAGGCCTAATACAAGCTCTCTGAGGCCTTATATAGTACATATATGTGCTGTACCGGGCTAAGGAAGATTTGAGTTTGGTTTTAGCTTTATTGCGTCAATAAAAGCACAATGGTCCACACAGTTACAAAGGTACTATATAAACAGGGAACAGGTAACTAGTAACCTAGTAACAATATTAAACATTACCTTATGGATACATTGTGCGTTACCTGGGATAAACTGCATGCTCAAACACACAGAGGAATTGATAGGGTAAAGACAGACTATTTAACACAAGTGGCACACGCACTAGGGGACACAGGTGGAAATTGAGTGCCCAAATGAGCCACAGACGTTAGAAAGAATTTTTTCAGTGTCAGAGTAGTAGACAAATGAGTGCATCAGGCAGTGATGTGGTGGAGGCTGACTCCATACACAGTTTCAAGTGTAGATATGATAGCCCAGTAGGCTCAGGAACCTGTACACCATTTGATTGAACATTATTTAGTTTAGGATCTTAATTTTTATTTAATTAATAAACTGGATTGTGAAACGAAGTTTGTGTGTGTCAATGAGACCCTCCTGGTTATGATATAGGAAGTTATAAGTTCAGTGTCTTGGAGCTCTACCTTGTTGTATTGTGGCTGCATTACCCTTCCCCAGTTTACTGTGGTTTTCCCCAGGTGTTGTCACAGCTGGTGGTGTCACAGCTGGTGGTGTCACAGCTGGTGGTGTCACAGCTGGTGGTGTCACAGCTGGTGGTGCCCTGTTTCATTGTCACTAAATTCAAAACTCTTAAAGCAGTCATTCATTTTGTTGGGGGACAATGAGTATGTCATTAATAGAAGCAGAGAAATCAAGCGTCGTTTGGAGAGAAGGAAGGGGGGGGAAGAGGGAGGGAGGGAGACTCATGGATGGGTAATGGGGAGGAGGGAGGTGGGGGGGGGGGGGGGGGAGAGAGAGAGAGCAGCGACTCTTGAGCTATTTGGTATTTAGACAAGCCTGGCCAGGATTGTCTGGAATGTCAGTCCTTCACTGTTCACCCAGCACTAATTGGGAACCTGGTTGTTAACCGATTAACAGAATGTTAGAGAAAATTAATGAAGTAAGACTTACCATTGAGCTATAGGAACGGAAAGCTCTAAGCCTGCTAACAGTAATCAGAAATTGATTGCTCCTGTACCCACCCGAGTGAAAACAAATAAACAAACCCAGACAGCCTATCTAGGCAATATATATAATGTCTGGAAGAGAAAATGGAATTCTTGCATTCATAGCTAGAAATGTTCTACACTGGTAAAAGTAAGATCATTCAAGAACCTAAATAAGGAAGAATTCAGACCACTATACGCCGCCTACGCGAGACCAGTACTAGAGTATGCAGCCTTCATGTCATAAGGCGCCACAAGAACACTTTTAATAGTACAAAGGATTAAACGAGGCTCCTCACAGAATTGAGCGGGATAGTATGAAGGTAAACTGAAAGTGCTGAACCTAACGTCACTAGAACTGGTGAAATTGAGAGAAGAAATTTTATCATTTTTTTATTAACATTTGAGGCACATGTGCACTAATGCAGCTGCCTTGGACTATACGAAGGGCCACATCCTTAACAACACGGGAGTGAATATAGTAATTACATAGCTCCAGGTACCTCATACCAGCAGGTCTGAGGAGTCTAATGACTGGACGCCGCTCAATAATACAGCGTGTATTATACAATAATACAGCGTGACCCAGTTCCTGTTCACCTGCTCCCACACCGGCGCCGGTGGCTGTGGGGATAGCACGCTGTACACGTAATCCTGTGGCCCGGGTTCGATTCCCGGCACTGGCGAGAAACAATGGGCAGTTTCTTTCACCCTAATGTCCCTGTTACCTAGCAGTAAATAGGTATCTGGGAATTAGACAGCTGTTACTGGCTGCTTCATAGTGTACTCACTATGTACTTATGCTTGCGGGGGGTTGAGCTCTGGCTCTTTGGTCCTGTCAATCAACTGGTGTACAGGTTCCTGAGCCTATTGGGCTCTATCATATCTACACTTGAAATGGGAGCAATATTGCCTTAACAGAGATGGGGATACGTATGTCTAGTTCAACTTCATCCTTGTTTCACGCTAAGTTGGTTGCAATGTGTCATCATGATGAGTTACATTTATATGGATGGAATCCACACGAGATATTCTAAATATTTCATTCCGTACCGAGAGCAGGTTATTTATACTGCTATTATGAGAGTTTGTCCACACGTTTCAATGTTTTGATTGCCGACTCTGAGAGCTAGAGCCATTTGTTCTTTTGTGGGGGATGAAGAACTCTGGATTTTGTTATAGAAATAATTCCGCATTCAATGCTTTTAGCAGCAAGATAATCAAGTAGAGCTTGAATCTAATTTGACTATTTGGAATAATTCAAGTGTCAGAGCGCTATTTTTTTCATGCTATGTAACTTATCATTTTTATAAATTTTGCCAGTATTTACCTACTTATAAGTTTCTTAGATTAAGGACCTGCCCGAAACGCTGTGCGTACTAGTGGCTTTACAAGAATGTTATTATTATGGGATTGTGAGGCTACATAGCAATGTACCTTCTTGTATGTGTGTGTATATATATATATATATATATATATATATATATATTATATATATATTATATATATATTATATATATATTATATATATAATATATATATATATATATATATATATATATATAATATATATATTATATATATATATATATATATATATATATATATATATATATATATATATATATATATATATATATATATATATATATAAACAGACGACAGCTTCGTCAGCTAGTGGGGGAATGTCAATGATTAATTTATGCATCAATACACTGAACAGTATTAGGCTAAGCACGCCACCCTGGTGTGTACCCAACTCAAAGAAATGCATAATTATTACTTCTAACCAAATTGAAAAGGACGAACGATACTTAGATGGAATTGACAGTAAAAAAAATCATAAATACCAGTGGAACAAGAGAGCATGGATAGACGCTTGAGAAACTAATAAGTCAGAGATGTTAAAAGTTTTCTTTTAGCGTAATATTCTGAAAATAGAAGGAACTATATGAGAAGCTTGTATAAGCCTAATCTATTCAGGATTTAAAACGTAGATATGATACAAAAATAGGCTCGGAGGCATTACCTTAAACATCCGACTAGGAGCAAAAGTTCGATTGTAACACTGTAAAAGTGTTTGGGTTAGTTTATTTAAAATATATATAGAGTACACGAGTCACAGACAAGGATCTGAGAGGCGCCAGTTGTCTGCCTGAGATCTCACACCTCTAACCGTTAATGACCCCAAGTGACCTGAGGTCAGATCATGATAATTTCACCTTGCTTCCGCTAAGCGTATAATTGGAGCCGGGTAGCCTTCAAACATGCCGACGTTTAAGGAGTGGCTTGGTAGTGCCGGAGGCTATCTACTTGTGGGCGGAGTTAGCTACTAGGTTCCCCAATATAAACTCGGAGAGCTATCCAGCATAGAGCATTGACAGACAGAACAGCATCAAGAGAAGAGCAGACGAGAGCAGAGACGACGTCCCTAGCAGGGAGGCTGTCGGCCGGCAAGGGCGGGAGTCTCTGTCAACTACAGACCCCCCCCACCTCTCTATTCAACTTAGACTCAGTCCTCGGTGAGTGAACATTTAGGTGACTTGGTCGTGTTTACATATGTTGTGTGATGATCAGGGGCAGTCAAGTTGTAGGGTTCTCGAATTCTTGGATGATGACTCACTTTGCATATTAAACTGGAACATTTTAATTGAATTGCTAAGTTATGATACTTATCATGAAAAATATAATTGTTGAATTTATTATTTAAATGGTCTTTCACTTTGTTCCCTAGAGTTTTGAGTTGAGGTGAGAAAGCCTCTGTGATTACTGGTTTCATGATTTAATGAGTACATGTTTGGAGTTGATACATGGTACAGAGGGAACATACTAATAATGAACTCATGATAACATCCTTTGAGAATTTTGTGATACAGGCAAGTTCCATTCCTTGTCTTGTATGTAATGATCATGAATGGATGGTGGCAGCATTTCGTCTTCTACTATCTACTTGTAACACGGGAGAGCCTCAGGTCTGCTTAACAGACATAATGTTGCATACGGGGAGGACTATCCTTCAGAGGTCCTTGGAAAAATGAGAAATGCATGGAATATTGCAGCTGAAGCGTCCAAGAAGGCACGGACTCGGTATGCTCATTTTTATGACAAGAAAGTGCGCCCTCTTGAGTTGAAGGAAGGAAGCCTCGTATTGAGAGTGAATGAGGCTGCGCCCGCCAATCAGAGCAGGAAACTAGCTCCGAGGTGGCGAGGACCATATAGAGTAATTAAAAGGGCGGGGCCGGTTAATCTTGTTATAAAAGGAGTGTTCGAGGACCAGGTGGAAAGGACAATTCACGTAAATAAATTGAAACAATATCATGCTAGAGAGGAATTAGAACTGCCTTCAGCGGGTCTAGTTCCTGACTCAGCAGTGCTGACTCATGGCTTCACCGACGAGTCAGAAGATGAGGATGACCCTCTGTCATCGCTCATTAGTAGTCAGGTGCAGTCTCGCCACCCTATGGTGACGAGATCTCGCGCTGTACAGTAAAAGTAACTTCCTTGGTTAGTATAATTTAGTATTCATTAGATTTTCCTGTAAAGGCAATGAGATGTACTATGTCTATACTTGACTCAGGTAGCAACTTTTACCGTGCTCTGGGGTTCCACCTCCACCAAACCCAGAGTATATCTATGCTTCCGCTGTGTTGTGTCTGTCTGTTCCCAGGTCTGATTGGTACACCGACCCAGTTGTTCCAGCCACACGTGAAACCTTGTCTGTAAAGACCGAGGGGGGAGGCACGTTACACAAAGCCCTCCCCCCACCAGACCCAGTAACCCATACATCAGTTACTTTGGGGATGAGTGACTGTCCAAGAGTCACCCGGCCGACGCCTCACGTCACTAACGAGGTTGTCAGGGCCAGCGAGCTGTCCACATTATAGCAGTCACCGGAGGTGCCATACAACGCCGGGGTAGCTGTCTCGAGATCACCACTACCCACCTGCTGCGTCATCAAGACTGCAGCCATTCCAGCAGTGTTGGAGGAGAGGTCAAGAAATGGAAAGCACGTAGCAGTACTCAAGAATTTCGCCGGAAGATTAATGATTACGTCATCTGAAGTAACAAGAAAGCAGAAGTAAGGCGGTCACAGGTGGAAGGCACGGTTTCCCTACAGAGTACCGGGACTCGCCAATAGAAGGTCGCAAAATTGTCTCCTTTGGCCTAAAGTCGGCGGTACGAGGGTATGCACAGTTGGTGTTTACGGCCTAGTAACCTGGTGACATCAAGAAACGCCTGAGATGACGTGAGCAATGATGGAAGACGAGATTCACCTGTTCTGCAAACAAGCAACCCGCCTCTACGACCTTCTAACATCACTCCTGCTAGGAGACACCGTTGGTACATCCAGTTCTGTTCTGCTGTGGTCATCTGCGCCGTCAAGTTTAACATCAAGACTGCCGTGTGAACTGTGATTGATATGAAGGCGTGTGGACTGTCGAGAGCAAGATTAATGGCCGAAGTAACAGTATTCTACAGCTGTCGCTTGGCACTCAGCTCTACTACACTCTGTCGTCATTCAGTAGTACCGGATGGGAGTACAAGAGGACCAGGTATTGATGTCTACACATGAGAAGAAGCAAGATCGACACCGTCATCGTCAGCGACTACATTCAGCATCCAGCAGCATCGATTTTTTTTTTTCGTTTACTCAATATGAACAATTGATACAAACAACAAAGTTGGCTCTGAACATCTGTGTAAAGAACATCTGGACACTTTTGTTTAAATGTTGAAAAACAGAGTTAGAATCAATTCTTTATAAATGTTGAAAAACAGATTTAAAATAATTCTGGTATAATATATGAAAATTTAACTATAAATTGGTCAGTAATCAAAATCGAAGCCCCTGTGTAATTGTCTCAGCCCAGAACAAACGGTTATGGAAAATTATGTTGTGCTATTTTTTTTTCAGAATGTTTGAACACAGGAGTGGCGGACCAATATAAACATTGACACTCTTACAGTGAGTGAGAACACTTGGCTGTACAGTCAGCTGAAACCTGTGATATAGTATAGGAATTTTTTTTTATTTTTAGATAGATGTAATAAACGTTAGGTGTGTTCCTTAACATGTCAAGGTTGACATTGATGGGGAGTGGTTAGTACACGGATGTGAACTTGATAGTTCCGTAGTACGCTCCCGGATGACTGAAAGTTCAGTCTGAACTTATAACTTTAATGGTTATGTTTGAGCACGGTGTGGCCGGCTCTAGAGGACACATGGACTTGGCTAGTGAAGAGCCAAGAGAGTTTAATAGCTAGTTTTTGACGGTAGAGTAGGGACATGTTATTTAGCTATGTCAGTAAGGATAGGATGTATGTTTCCTGATATTAGAGGATTGCTGTCAGTTGACAGCTGAGAAATTTATGAAATATGAACATGGTTATTATGATGTTGGACTATTATTTGTCAAATTTTATTAGTTAGGTTAGCTTTTGTTTGTGGCATGAGTTGAATTGTGGGTTTGGATACTAAACCTCGTGAATTTTAACAAATTAACAAGGTTTACTAAGTGCTTGTGCGGGGGGGTTGTAACAAACTAGGCTGTTGTAAGAATTATCCAGAGTGGTTTATCGACAAAAGAGAATGGGAAGCTGAGCCGCATGGTGACCTGACCCCCAGGGGAATTCGCGGTGGAAATAACCGACGCTTTGTTCATATCTGCGTATAATGAATCATCCTATAGTATTCAGGAATTTAGAGAAAATTAGCCTTTATTCATTTTGCATTAAAATTGTATTGTATAATAGTACTGGGTACAATATCAAGAGTATTCTAATTATTGAGTTTAAGTCACCATCAGTGACGTCACGAATCAGATCTAACTTTTGAGGCGGAGTGACCGGCGGTCATAGGTCAGCAGGGTTGACATGTCTAATATTTCTCAAAGTTTTAATAACCATTTTTGTGATCGGGAACAGCTCTGCCGTTAGATGTTTGTAATTTAATTCAGTAAAATAATTCAACCAGTCTGGATCAATTCAGTATAAACAGAGGATAATTGTTATAACTTAACCGTGCTAAAGTAACTGGGTAAGCGATGCGGAACAATACAAGGTTCTAGTCTGGGCTAGGCCAGACGAGGACAAGTCAGTGTGGTCACGGAAGCAGCTAGGAGAGGTCAAACATCTTACCTCTCCCCAAGAACAGGCCCAACACCTAGAACTGTGGTCGCCCAAGGTATAGTTGCTATTGTTAAGTATAGAAATAGTCTCATTTGCCACTCAGGTCAAGTAGGGAGTGTTAAATTGATAGGGAGTGAACATATTTAGATTTTGTTTTAGTTTTCGTTTAATAAATTAAATTTGTTATTAATTTGCATTTTATTGTTTCCATGTGTTTTATGTGTATACTTGTCCTGGTCACGTGGTCCACACGAGGCAGAGTTGCATTGGGCGCCGATTCTAACATCGAATCGGAATTATCATTACCGTGTAATTTATTCCACACTCAAGGTCATCGTTTATAGTGGGGATCAAGCCCCTAGGTTGATTAATTAGCGTGATCGATCCAGACCTCGATCATTGCTCTTGTATTACTGGTCTGGTGGTGGCAGCAGAGGTGACTCTAGGGTTTTGTTCAGAGCTTAGGTCACGTCATACTGGGTGTAGAATCCTAAGTCGGTCAATCGTCTTAGGACCACGTGGCGTGGAGTTGGCTTTGTTAAAAGTTTTGGAGTCCCTTGGTTTAGAAATAAAAGTAAGAATACGGGTAGAGGGAGTAGAAAGAAGGAAGTAAAGAGAGAGGAACCTAACCCGTGTTACATACTCTTCTACTTCTATCTACTCTTCTACTTCTACCTATCTACACCTCTCCCTCCACCCATCTCTAAACTCTCACTTTCAACTAATGACCCTCCTTTTTCCTCCCACCTCTCTACCTCTCACCCCAAACCCTCACTAATTACTTCACTTTTCATTTCGTTCCTTTCGTTTTCTCTTATACGTTTGTGGCAATGATTCTGTATTCTAGAGTTCTCTCTAGAGTTCCGGGTAGCTGATCCAGTTACGGCACCTTGTAGTCTTAGCACCTAGGTATTCAAATACCTAGGTTTACAAGGTGTTGAACGAGAGAGGTAGCCTTAGGAACTCTGGAGGTGCTCTAGAATAGTTAGCTAACTGGGGGCGGGATAACGGACTAGAGAGAGCTGTTTCCCCCGGCCTCGTTAGTTAAATGGGGGGTGGAATAATGGACAAGATAGAGTAATTTCCCCCACCCCCCGTTACACGATCTTGCAGGCACAAATAGGTTATCTTGAGTCTTGAGGGTTATCTTGAGATGATTTCGGGGCATTTAGTGTCCCCGCGGCCCGGTCCTCGACCAGGCCTCCACCTCCAGGAAGCAGCCCGTGACAGCTGACTAACACCCAGGTACCTATTTTACTGCTAGGTAACAGGGGCATAGGGTCAAACTCTGCCCATTGTTTCTCGCCGGCGCCTGGGATCGAACCCAGGACCACAGGATCACAAGTACGGTACAGGTAAGTACATAAACGCAATATGAGGCTACATACCTAGGCGATGAGAGAAGATTTAGAGCAGTAGTTCAGCCTTCTCTGTGACCATGTATTGCATCATACAAGGCAGCAAATGCAATGTTTTGCACTTACCAGAGCTAACTAGAGTGAATATTTGTATGAAGGTCAGCACGCAGTTTGTGCAAGTCAGGTTATTTGTCCTCTACGGCCTCACTTGTCTCTTGTTCAGGATGAGCTCGGGTTACTAGTTTGGTGTAATACTCTGTGTTTGGGGATATTAATAACATTTTTATGTATGTAATCCTTCTACTTTTGCAGCATATTGTTTATAGCTCATTTGTTGAATATGTGCAGGTCCATGGTTATAGCCTTTTTGTCCCTTTAACAAGAATACAGCACGTGCAGCCTTCCTCCCTCGAATTGTCTATACAGTATACCTAGGTCATAGAAGTATTTGTATGTACGTCTGATACCATACTACTTGTGTAAAGGAGGAAATGTATATGTTTATCCCTCAGAATGTTCGGTAATATGTTTATTGCTTGTGATGTGTGTCTGTCTGTATTAATACGATGTACTGAGCGGGGTGAGAATAGCTTTGTGTGTATTTTACCTCTAACTTATTTCAATTTCAACTCAATTTCCTCCCTCGAGCTTCACTACCATTCCCCTTCAAATGTCAAATCTTTCCCCCAAATTGATCAACGAGCCACATGCAGTGTTGCCTCATACCTGTTTATTATATCACAGGCAGCGTTGCGCTTCAATGATAGCTCGTCTAATAATTTCAAACTAGGATTCATGAGCAACAATTAAGCATAAACTAATCATAAAATAAAATTCCGATTCTTAAGCTATAGGTGTTTTAGGTTTTGAAATTTGGGATTACGAGCCGTGTTTCTAGTTTTAGTATAGCCCAAGGGAAAGTATTTACATGGCAATTCTCCATTAACAAGTTATAACAATAATCTAACCTAACTTGTCCATAGAGACGAGGAAATGTGGAACTCGCTGGATGGAACAAATCTAGCCTACTCATTTCCAACTTTCCTTTTGACGATTTTTAAATATTTATGTTTATATGTATTACAACGAATATATCCGATAATATGTCATCCTTATAATAAAATGAAAATATGTAGCATATATACATCATATATCTATAGAAGAAAACTAAGAAATTAGGAAAACTGACAATGCCCAGAAGCAAGTCATCATACTGTACATCAATCGTGTAGCCTATCATAATTAACATGTTGCAGATACATTTGTATAAGTTTTTCCACAAATATATATACGTTTTATACCTTTACTGTTTTCATACAATATGTGAAGGCACACACTACAACGCATCAGCCAATAATGCAACATATAAATTGTCTTTGTTTCCGTATATGCTGGTCCTCGTCCGTCAATCGCGAATTACCGCTAAACAGATATGGTTTCCCGTTTAGAAAACAGGGAAGGAGGAGGTGAAAGGAAGAGGGATAGCTGCCGTTTGGCAACAGTAACTCTGCAGTATACATGCCGTTCACCCCAAGGTGGGAGAGGTGGCAACAGTAACTGAGCAGTATACATACTGTTCACCCCAAGGTGGGAGAGGTAGTAACTGAACAGTATACATACTGTTCTGCTCCGAAAGCCGCAGGAAAAAACTCAAATGAGGCACCACAACTTGGTGATCAGTTGATGTGAGCATGTCAAGCAGTGAGAGCTGCAGCCCCGGCTGTTGTACAAGCAGCCCCGGCTGTTGTACAAGGGTGGGTGTTGATGCTCATGTCTCCACTACTTTATCACAACATGCATAACCCACCACCTTGTGGGTTATGCACTTTATACATAGCTAGTTTTATTTATGACAAAATTATTATTGTTTGAACTTTATACAATTATATGTATATATATTATATATATATATATATATATATATATATATATATATATATATATATATATATATATATATATATATATATATATATATATATACACAAGTATATATATACATAAGTATATATATACATAAGTATATATATACATATATGTGTATACAGTTACAGGTTCAGAGTGTCCTTACAAAATATATTGCAGTATTTGGCAGTGTCGTTGCTGTGTCAGGCAGAGCTTGGGTCAGTGACAGGCAGGTGTGTGTGTGTGTGTGTGTGTGTGTGTGTGTGTGTGTGTGTGTGTGTGTGTGTGTGTGTGTGTGTGTGTGTGTGTGTGTGTGTACTCACCTATTTGTACTCACCTATTTGTGCTTGCGGGGGTTGAGCTTTGGCTCTTTGGTCCCGCCTCTCAACTGTCAATCAACTGGTGTACAGATTCCTGAGCCTACTGGGCTCTATCATATCTACATTTAAAACTGTGTATGGAGTCAGCCTCCACCACATCACTGCCTAATGCATTCCATCCGTTAACTACTCTGACACTGAAAAAGTTCCTTCTAACGTCTCTGTGGCTCATGTGAGTACTCAGTTTCCACCTGTGTCTCCTTGTTCGCGTCCCACCAGTATTGAATAGTTTATCCTTGTTTACCCGGTCGATTCCTCTGAGGATTTTGTTGGTTGTGATCATGTCTCCCCTTACTCTTCTGTCTTCCAGTGTCGTAAGGTGCATTTCCCGCAGCCTTTCCTCGTAACTCATGCCTCTTAGTTCTGGGACTAGTCTAGTGGCATACCTTTGGACTTTTTCCAGCTTCGCCTTGTGCTTGACAAGGTACGGGCTCCATGCTGGGGCCGCATACTCCAGGATTGGTCTTACATATGTGGTGTACAAGATTCTGAATGATTCCTTACACAGGTTCCTGAACGCTGTTCTGATGTTAGCCAGCCTCGCATATGCCGCAGACGTTATTCTTTTTATGTGGGCTTCAGGAGACAGGTTTGGTGTGATATCAACTCCTAGATCTTTCTCTCTGTCTGTTTCATTAAGTACTTCATCTCCTATTCTGTATCCTGTGTTTGGCCTCCTATTTCCACCACCTAGTTTCATTACTTTGCATTTACTCGGGTTGAACTTCAACAGCCATTTGTTGGACCATTCACTCAGTCTGTCTAGGTCATCTTGTAGCCTCCTACTATCGTCCTTAGTTTCAATCCTCCTCATAATTTTTGCATCATCGGCAAACATTGAGAGAAACGATTCTATACCCTCTGGAAGATCATTTACATATATCAGAAACAGTATAGGTCCAAGGACTGACCCCTGCGGTACTCCACTCGTAACGTCTCGCCAATCTGAGACCTCACCCCTCACACTGACTCGTTGTCTCCTGTTGCTTAGGTACTCCTCTATCCACCGGAGTACCTTCCCTTTCACTCCAGCCTGCATCTCCAGTTTTTTCACTAGCCTCTTGTGTGGCACTGTGTCAAAGGCTTTCTGACAATCCAAAAATATGCAGTCTGCCCACCCTTCTCTTTCTTGCCTTATTTTTGTTGCCTGGTCGTAGAATTCAAGTAACCCTGTGAGACAGGACCTGCCATCCCTGAATCCATGTTGATGCTGTGTTACAAAGTTCTTTCGCTCCAGATGTTCCACTAGCTTTCTTCGCACAATCATCTCCAACTTGCATGGTATGCAGGTTAGGGACACTGGTCTGTAATTCAGTGCCTCCTGTCTATCCCCTTTCTTGTATATCGGGACTACGTTAGCTGCTTTCCAAATTTCTGGCAAATTTCTGGCAAACTTTTTCTTTTCTGGCAAATTTCTGGCAAACTTTTTCTTTTCTGGCAAATTTCTGGCAAACAAATTTCTGCCAAATTTCTGGCAAACTTTCCAAATTTCTGCTTTCCAATTTCTGGCAAATTTCTGTGTGTGTGTGTGTGTGTACTCACCTAATTGTACTCACCTAATTGTGCTTGCGGGGGTTGAGCTCTGGCTCTTTGGTCCCGCCTCTCAACCGTCAATCAACTGGTGTACAGATTCCTGAGCCTATTGGGCTCTATCATATCTACATTTGAAACTGTGTATGGAGTCAGCCTCCACCACATCACTTCCTAATGCATTCCATTTACTAACTACTCTGACACTGAAAAAGTTCTTTCTAACGTCTCTGTGGCTCATTTGGGTACTCAGCTTCCACCTGTGTCCCCTTGTTCGCGTCCCACCAGTGTTGAATAGTTCATCCTTGTTTACCCGGTCGATTCCACTGAGGATTTTGTAGGTTGTGATCATGTCCCCCCTTACTCTTCTGTCTTCCAGTGTCGTAAGGTGCATTTCCCGCAGCCTTTCCTCATAAGTCATGCCTCTTAGTTCTGGGACTAGTCTAGTAGCATACCTTTGGACTTTTTCCAGCTTCGTCTTGTGCTTGACAAGGTACGGGCTCCATGCTGGGGCCGCATACTCCAGGATTGGTCTTACATATGTGGTGTACAAGATTCTGAATGATTCCTTACACAGGTTCCTGAACGCCGTTCTGATGTTAGCCAGCCTCGCATATGCCGCAGACGTTATTCTCTTTATGTGGGCTGCAGGAGACAGGTTTGGTGTGATATCAACTCCTAGATCTTTCTCTCTGTCTGTTTCATTAAGTACTTCATCTCCTATTCTGTATCCTGTGCCTGGCCTCCTGTTTCCATTGCCTAGTTTCATTACTTTTCATTTACTCGGGTTGAACTTCAACAGCCATTTGTTGGACCATTCACTCAGTCTATCCAGGTCATCTTGTAGCCTCCTACTATCATCCTCTGTTTCAATCCTCCTCATAATTTTTGCATCGTCGGCAAACATTGAGAGGAACGAATCTATACCCTCTGGGAGATCATTTACATATACCAGAAACAGTATAGGTCCAAGGACTGACCCCTGCGGGACTCCACTTGTGACGTCTCGCCAATCTGAGACCTCACCCCTCACACAGACTCGTTGTCTCCTGTTGCTTAGGTACTCCTCTATCCACCGGAGTACCTTCCCTCTCACTCCAGCCTGCATCTCCAACTTTCGCACTAGCCTCTTGTGTGGCACTGTATCAAAGGCTTTCTGACAATCCAAAAATATGCAGTCTGCCCACCCTTCTCTTTCTTGCCTTATTTTTGTTGCCTGGTCGTAGAATTCAAGTAACCCTGTGAGGCAGGACCTGCCATCCCTGAACCCATGTTGATGCTATGTTACAAAGTTCCTTCGCTCCAGATGCTCCACTAGTTTTTTTCGCACAATCTTCTCCATCAGCTTGCATGGTATGCAGGTTAGGGACACTGGCCTGTAGTTCAGTGCCTCCTGTCTATCCCCTTTCTTGTATATCGGGACTACGTTAGCTGCTTTCCAAATATCTGGCAGTTCCCCTGTTGCCAGTGATTTGTTATACACTATGGAGAGTGGTAGGCTCAGTTCTCTTGCTCCTTCCTTTAGAACCCAAGGGGAGATTCCATCTGGGCCTATAGCCTTCGTCACGTCCAACTCTAGTAAATACTTCCTTACTTCCCCACTGGTAATCTCAAACTCTTCCAGTGGTTCCTGGTTAGCTATTCCCTCACTTACCTCTGGAATTTCTCCTTGCTCTAAGGTGAAGACCTCCTGGAATTTCTTATTCAATTCCTCACACACTTCCTTGTCATTTGTAGTGAATCCTTCCGCCCCTATCCTTAATCTCATAACCTGTTCCTTTACTGTTGTTTTTCTCCTAATGTGGCTATGCAACAATTTAGGCTGAGTCTTTGCCTTGCTTGCGATGTCATTTTCGTATTGTCTTTCTGCCTCTCTTCTCATCCTGACATATTCATTCCTGGCATTCTGGTATCTTTCTCTGCTCTCCAGTGTCCTGTTATTCCTATAGTTTCTCCATGCCCTTTTACTTTGCTGCTTAGCTAGCCTACACACCTGTGTGTGTGTGTGTGTGTGTGTGTGTGTGTGTGTGTGTGTGTCTGATCTGCGTCACGCCTCACGGCCAACATTACCTTAGGATACAATATATTGAGCGGCTGCTGCAGGTGCAGACAGCGTCATGCCTCAAGTTTGACCCCCAGAATGAGGCCCTGAGCGAGTTATTCAAGCACCAGGCAAGTTATTCAAGCTTTTGCCACAGCTGGGAAACACGTGCATTGACACGCCAGCTGTAATGGCTCAGACACATTAAACAATGCAAAATGATCTTTGCATAGCAATTATTTCATGAGAAAACACAATCCGTGAATATTAACGTCAACCATAAATCGTTTTCGTGTGATTCTGAGATAGGGTGTAGTGTAAGGTATAGTGAGGGTTACTTACACCCATATAACACTATCACTTGCACACAAGATGAGGCTCCTTGTGGCGTCTAGTGTTCCCTAGCAGCTCTTGCACCAATATTGGCCTATCCTTATTCTGGAAATTTGTTCTTATCAACGTAGAATAACGCAACACCAAATTAAGACAATGTTCTTTTACAACAACAATAAACTTCGAGTTTCCACGTACCTTATGAAAGACTGCAGCCACCTGTCAATGAAGAAACGAATCCGAGTAAAATCAAAAGAAGTTTTCTGTGAGAAAGTATAGGTATGATAGGACCAGAGACGACACAAACACCCTCCCGCACTGTTCACAATACACTGTGGCATCAGCTGACGGGGACACCAGCCACACGCCGCCACGGAGACATCTGTGGGCTAAAATAGTAACTTCATTCTGTGGCATCACCGCGGCAACAAGAATGTATTTATTTATTTATATATATATTATATATTATATATTATATATTATATATTATATATATATATATATATATATATATATACACAAGAAGGTACATTGGGATTGTGAGGATATATAATATGGTAATTACAATCTTGTAAAGCCACTAGTACGCACAGCGTTTCGGGCAGAACGAATTTACGAATCTACTTACGAACCTGTATATCTTTTCGCGGGTTTGTTTACATATATTTAACAGTTTATAAGCTCTGAAGCTTTAAGAGGCTGTTTATAATAACATTTGCTCGGGAAGTGTAGATGCTCGTAAATTGTTTAATAAATGTAAACAAAGCCGCCAAAGATTGAGAAAAGATATTTTCGTAAATAGATGCGTAAATACTTGATGAATCCTGGATCCTACGAACTAAAACAACATTCGGAGAGAAGCTTGTGTAAGTAAGGTGTGAAGAGGACCGTATGTCTAATTACCGAGTAGAAGGGCAAGACAAAGCACAAGAGTGTAAAATAGCCTCATACGGCAACACTGATTATTCCAGGATTGAGATACACACGTTGTCTTCACTACACACTATGCAGCATATTAAATATCGATTTGTGCCTGTAGTCAAGGCAAACTTCAATGTCATTAGGAGGTACAAGTTCCCTTAATTTCTTCCCTACTTTTTTCCTCGTCTGATGAAATTTTATCTTTTTCAAATGTGGTTCCCTTCAACCGCTCCACAAGTTCTGGCTGTCCAAGCGTTCATTGCGGACTCCTGTATCAGGTTAAGTCAACGTCGGTAGGTTTGGACGTTTCTTTGCTGTGCTAGCTAGTTCCTCCCTTGTTAAGTTCTGGGCGCCAAGTTGCCGACCTGCTTGGACGAGGTTGTCCTTGATGGATTTCTATCGCTTCCATGCATAGAAGCTTCCCACAGGTGCGTCCTGTGGGAAGTTTGCCCAGGAGGGGTGTTCACCGTATGTTTGCCTCATCCAGATCCACAAGTCTGAACTATCGCTTCAGATTCCCCGCCAGGCTAGGAAAAAGTAGGGTCGGGAGGATCCACCTTTTATCCTCCACTGTAGGATAAAAGCTAACTATAGCTAGCGAGAATACCTTTAAGATCCCATATAATAAACTTGACGGGCTATGGGTCTGTTTCTCTCTCACCTTGCCTCCCGTTCCCTTTGCTTATCTCCCTCCTGTTCTCTCCGCCTCTCTTCCTTCTTCCAGTTTTCTCTGCCTCTATTTCCCTCCCATTCTATCTGCCTCTCTCTTCCCTTTCCTCTGCCTCGAATTCCTTTCCATTCTCTTTGCAAAGAGAACCCGTCCTCTTACAAATTACGTCTGAATTTAGCCGTATGGCCAAAAATTGACGTAATTTGAGAATGAAAAATAATTGAATATATTTTTTCCCCAAAACAGGTAGTTTGGTAACTCATCAGGGCGTGAATGTTCATCATGACAAAATATAAAAATACTTATGCCACTTGTCATGACCCGCAAGTAAGGCTCCTGGTATACACTCCCCCCCCCCCCACTCAGTGACTGGCACTCTTGGCCTCAAGCAAATCACAACATTAATGGTCTAGGGACATAGTGAAAGTCTAAAACAACAGTTTACCAGTTTACTGATGTGAACTTAGACTACATGACAGTTATTTACAAGATGTACACTGCAATAAAGTTAATAATATAATACTTTTGGTCTCAAGGGTACTAGTCACTGTAGCAAGATGTTACCAAGTTAACCAGGTGGCAAAACTTAACAACATGGGTACACTAGAGGACAAGTTAAGTGCGTCTACGTTGTGGACAAAGTGGATAAATGGTGACGTTATTCAAAAAGCAAAGTCACTAAGGACTAATCAAAATTAGTCTCAAGAGACTTGATAACAATCAAGTAACAAGTGTGGATAAATCTTCTTATCGTTAACATTAGCAAGAAACAAGTCACTGAAACTAATCACTTTGCCATCAAAAAACGAAGTCCCAACTAGACTGACAAATGGCAAAGTCAAAATTCCGTGCAAAAGTTAAAGTCCCAAATGACCCGAAAAAATGACCAAGTCCCCACAAAGGAAAATAAATAATGTCACTTACACACGAGATTTACAAGTAAAAAAAATATATATAACTATACACTGATAGCTTAGAAGACAATCATCCCAAAAAATCGAAGTCTTACCAGACATAAAATAAAACTATTACAATTGGCTCATCAGAGTACAACACTTTCCTACTTTCCCCTGCCAGAGCCCCCAGACCAGTGAAGACAAGAGGGTCGTCCACCCTCCTCCACAGCTCAGCTAAACAATACAACTGCCATTATGCAATATGTCAGTTGTCGGGGTATGTTGTTGTTGTTAAAGATTCGCTACCTGGAACAAAAAGTTCCAAGTAACACGGGCTACGGTGAGCCCGTAGATAGTTATGTCGGGGTAATAAACTGTACAATTTAAATAAACCTGGTAAAGAACGTTAGAAACTAGAACATTTGCAGATGTTCTATCAAAGAATAATAACATACAACAGTAGTTTAATAATTATGTGCAGTTCACCCCTGCAAGGGTTGGCTGCCCTGAAGCACGAGACGCAAACACACAAATGCACGCACACAAAACCATAGAAGAGTTAGGGGGGGAGGGGATAAAGGGTAGATAAAGACTATTTGACACAAGGGGCACACGCACTAGGGGACACAGGTGGAAATTGAGTGCCCAAATGAACCATAGAGACGTTAGATAAATCTTTTTCAGTGTCAGAGTAGTTGACAAATGGAATGCATTAGGAAGTGATGTGGTGGAGGCTGACTCCATACACAGTTTCAAGGGTATATATGATAGAGCCCAGTAGGCTCAGGAACCTGTACGCCAGTTGAGAAGGAGGGAAAAAGAGCCGAAGCTCAACTAGGTGAGTACACACACACATACTGGTCAGGTCGCGTGCCATTCAAACAAGCTATTCATAATACCCAAAACAATACATTGAAATATTAAATATAAACACAATAATCCTATACACCTGCAAGTGTATAACATTATAGCGATTATTATACAAGATATGTAAGTAAATGGTGTCATATGTACAATTCGTCAATAAAGTTATAACATTATACCCAGTCACAACTGGTATATATTGGGTCATAACTGCCACATAGCAGGGCCAAACAGTTCATGAGTGTAGTGTTGACCAAACTACACTAGAAATTGAAGAGACGACGACGTTCCGGTCCGTCCTGGACCATTATCAAGTCCACAATCGACTTAATAATCAAGTCCACAATCAAGTCCATTATCAAATCCACAATCGACTTGTCGGTCTGGAGTGGCCTCTCCAGGACGCAAAGCCATGGTAGGTTGATACGGGGGAGAAGCTGTTACCCATGCAGCAGGTCACCCCCTCTCCACGGCGCCGAAAGTCTCCAATGGAAAGGCAAACGCAATACGATTGGTTCCAGCGCTGTCGCAGGAACTGTCAGAGCGAGGTTGAAGAACTGCCCCGGGAGCTCCAGCTCCGGAGTTGACCTCGAAGTTGGTAAAAGAAGGCACAGGGACTCCAGACCCGGAGACCGTCGTGGTCGGGGCCGGAGAAGAACCACCCCAGCAAGGGCAAGAACGACCCCAGCCTCCTGAAGCAGAGCCTGTTGGGCCGCGCGCCCCTCAGGAGGTGGACGAACGAGTCCCCTTTCACCCGAGGCCCGCTTCCTTCATGACCCAGCAGAAGGAAGAGCAAAAATTATTATACATTACAGCAATTATTAAAATAGTAATTTTGTCAAGTGAAGAAAAATGTAAATCTAGCGCGAATCTTCTATATTTTCCTTACATTTTTCTTCACTTCAGAAAGACGTTGAAAAAGTAACTCTTTTAGGGAGGTCAGGGTGGTGAAGGTGTAGGGAGGTCAGGGTGGTGAAGGTGTAGGGAGGTCAGGGTGGTGAAGGTGTAGGGAGGTCAGGGTGGTGAAGGTGTAGGGAGGTCAGGGTGGTGAAGCAAGTAAAAAATCTTATTTTTATGTACAGTATTAATTTAAACAATGGGGGGTTGATGTGTTTGATGGTAATTCTTGACATTAATCACCCCACGCACCTGTGTCTAATATTCTTACTTTGACCTCCCTCGTGCCTCCTCCTTGAGCAGCCCAAATTAGGTCTCACAAGCCTCACACAACCTACATTAAGTACAGTGCCCTCCCCACCCCCAGGTGTACAGGTCACCTGTGGTGCAGTCCTTCCCAGCAACCTCCAGAAGGGTCATCACTACCACCTAGTTTGGTGTTTAGCTTAAGGCTTAACAACAGCGGAAAGGTTGTTAAATCCATAACGTTAAATTACTGACCAACCAGCAAAGTATACTTTAGTTCTCAATACTTTTCAGCATTAAATTTCTCGATGTATATACACTGAGGAGCTTGGTACACCTCTGGATGCCAGTGTCCCTTCCATTTGGAACTTGTGCTGCGCATACCACCTTTACTACTGATCAGCATTTCAGACTTTTAGAAGTAATGCTATATCTTTTGTATAATAAATCTTTAGTTTTGAAGTCCAATGTTTATTTTCTGATAATTTTCATCTTTTATAAAATATATATATATTTTTTTATCATTATTTAAGAAAATAGAATATAAATCATATATACATAAGTTTTACAAGGCAATACTATATTATAATTCTCAGTGAACAAATGTTTCATTATCACAGAACATGATCTTTAAAACCCCTGAATGTTATACTTATTTTTCTTTAAATGATTTACAAAAATTGGAGATTATATTTACATTAATTTACAGGGGAAATTATTACATTTAAATATATTTTATATAATTCTCAGTAAACAAATTTCCCATATCATCACCGAGCATGAGCCGTAAACCCCAAATGTTATACCTGATCCTGCCTCGCAAGACCTTCAATATTTTGTCTACTGAGTACCCTTCCTGCCTGCCTATCCACACACAAAAAATGTAATCAGAAAGTAACATAATTATTGTATTCTTAATTTTCTTGCATTTTACGTCAATATGAAACATTAAAAACCTCATTAACTCCACTCTAATACTTGGTCCACATAAAGCTTTAAGAGTGTCTCTAATCCAGTTTACAAGAACAACTTTCTGCTTACAGGAATAAAATATATGCATATATATATATAATATATTTAACACTTTTTGTAAATATAAAAGTATTTCTGACACAGTAAGTGTGTTGTCTCATATAAATACTTCTTTATTATTTAGCCAAACTCATTTAGATTTAAGTAATTCTTTATAACGTTTTCCAGGTATGGGGAAGCCTCCTGACAGTTGGTATAAATATGGTAATTTAAAATGTCTACCTTGTGAAGCCAAGATATATTTCAATAGTATGTTACTATTCAAATGCGAAGTCTTTAATGCCTGGTTTTAGAGAAATACTCTCCTGAAAGGCGTCCAAATCTTCCTGGCTCTCCTGTGCTACATACTGAGCTTTAATATTATTGGACTAAGTATATTATGTTATTATGTATATATAGGAAATTATATTATGAACTATTATTATGCATTTATAGGACTTTCTTAATGTGTTTAAATTCAGTACAGTGTGTACCACACACTGATACACTAACCGACTAATTAACAACATTCTTCTCATTTCTCTCAAGAGAGACGTTGAGCAAACACGAAGTAGCTGAAGCCAAAAAATGAACTGAGATAATGCTCTTCGCTAACTTGAGCTATCACGTCTGCTCTCGTCCGCATCATCTTGCTGTAAGATAAGAAAAACCCTATTTTAGATTATTAATGTTGGAGTGAATAACTCACATGTAATTTTACTAATCCAACTTCAGGTAATGTCTTAACAGGTGTAGATATTTTCCTCCCTTCATGTTATAGGTCATTACAAGTGTTTGTATAATATCTGACAAAACAGGCTGTTAGTCTCTTTCACAATATACTATTAGCTACTAAATGATCACCCAGTGCTATAAAGTTGTAATGGCTTGGCGCTTTCCCCTGACAATTTAAACAAAAAATTACTAATGAACAAAAATGTGTAAAAAAATATGGATCCTTCTGCATAACTTAATTGGAAGTTTTTGTGATTATTCTTGTAAAATATGTGTGTGTGTGTATATATATGTATATATGAATGTGTGTGTGTAAATCATGAAGAAATTAACATGTGATGAACAATGTCAGACCATGAAGGAAGAATTAAGACAGGAAATTCCTTAAATTTATGAATATTATATATATATATACTGTATATATATATATATATATATATATATATATATATATATATATATATATATATATATATATATAACTAACAAACTGAAAACTCACACCCCAGAAGTGACTCGAACCCATACTCCCAGATGCCACGCAACTGGTATGTACAAGACGCCTTAATCCACTTGACCATCACGACCGGACAAAATGAGGTGATAGCCGAGGCTATTTGAACCACCCCACCGCCGGCACTCGGATAGTAATCTTGGGCATAGCATTTTACCAAATCACCTCATTCTTTGGGGCACACGTGAGGAACACAAATGCGAACAAGCCTGAATGGTCCCCAGGACAATATGCAACTGAAAACTCACACCCCAGAAGTGACTCGAACCCATACTCCCAGATGCCACGCAACTGGTATGTACAAGACGCCTTAATCCACTTGACCATCACGACCGGACAAAATGAGGTGATAGCCGAGGCTATTTGAACCACCCCACCGCCGGCACTCGGATAGTTTGGTAAAATGCTATGCCCAAGATTACTATCCGAGTGCCGGCGGTGGGGTGGTTCAAATAGCCTCGGCTATCACCTCATTTTGTCCGGTCGTGATGGTCAAGTGGATTAAGGCGTCTTGTACATACCAGTTGCGTGGCATCTGGGAGTATGGGTTCGAGTCACTTCTGGGGTGTGAGTTTTCAGTTGCATATTGTCCTGGGGACCATTCAGGCTTGTTCGCATATATATATATATATATATATATATATATATATATATATATATATATATATATATATAGGGGTACCACCACTGGTTTAATTAAAGGGACCCACATCCTCGAAGAAGAAAATAAATAGTGTTCAGAGAAGACCTTGTGGATTCTCACTGAATACTTTAATCTTTTCCTCTCCTACCACCCCTATTATTTATTTATTTTTTTATTTGATTTTATTGCAATGTTACAGTTTACAGAAAACACACACTTATATAACAATATACCAATCAGTGTTCGAAGACCTCGTCCAGTTCCTCGGGGGTCGGGTGCGTACCCAAGATACAGCACGCATTTCCCCTTTATATTTCTTATATATATATATATATATATATATATATATATATATATATATATATATATATATATATATATATATATATATATATATATATATATATATATATATACAGTATATCACTTGTATTATTGGGGACTCAAATTAGATCATAAAAGTTAAGAGCCTGTCATCCTAGCACTCATTCCAGGAAGGTCAAAGAATGGAGAAGCCTCAGAAATACTTGACTGTTACTGAAGCTGAGACTTTAACTCTTTCTAAATATATTAAGTTTTACTTCTCTGTCAGAAAAGATAAACCCAACTTGCACCTGGTCTGTGATCCAAGCATAAAAGACAAAAACTTACTAGACTAATAGCAAGACACAATAGCAGGAGCTTGTGTTGCACTTGTAGGTCTAAGGGGAACTGAAGCCTGTGCTTGCCTCTGTGGCCGCAACTGATGTTGCCAATCTCTTCTCCGCCATCTGTAAAGATCTGCCGTACAAAACATTATAACATGTGTTCAGTAACTCCCAGGTTAGATCACACGAGTAAGCTCCAGGCCATCCACTTGAACCCGGAAGTTATTAAACATCATATATAAACAATTTATTACAAGGTGAAGTTAGTGTCCAAACTTTTTAAATTGCTGGAAATAAATGATCATTTGTACTAAAAAAGACTGATGTATTTTTAAAGGTCATTGTAATCTATGTTTTACAAATTCTTGTAAATGTTATCTCGATAAACTGTATCAGGTGTCTATGTGAATGAATGTGTGAATAGTGCACTATTCTCTCAAAGTTTAATGTTTTGAGAGTTGACGATGACGAAGGAATATGTTTGACTTTTTGGTTCTTGTGTGTTAAGGATTTCTAGTTATTACAGCCCGGGTTATGTGGTAGCCTACCAGCCTCTCCGTAGCATTCAACCCAACTGCTGTGTTGGGTTGAACAGGACCCGCCATCGTAGTGAGTCGTGGGCTGTGATGGAGGGTGACGCAATGTGGTTTTGATTATGGTGTCTGAAGCGGTCTGGAACAAATAGCTGGACTCTTGCTTCACAAGACCTGAGACATACCTGGACTCTTGCTTCACAAGACCTGAGACTTACCTGGACTCTTGCTTCACAAGACCTGAGACTCACCTGGAAGGGAGGTTGTGAGAGGAAACCGCTCTCCCTCTTCACAGTAAACAACATATCCCCCGAGGTGTTACTGATGGTATACTTGCGATTTCCATGTGTGTGTATTCTACCAATTGGTGCATCCGGCAAGACTTTAATGTCCATGTGCTGCAAACATACAATTAACTTATATGTTTGCACATAAAACTTAACACAGATACCATTAAAGTTATATTAGTTAATCAACTTACTTCATATCTTTTAAGAGTATTGAAAAATACGAACTGAGGTAAATGTCTTAAAACATAAAACACTGAGGAAATCAATCTTGTGAGCAGCGGATCTTGAAAAATTGCTGTCACAAAGTCAAGACATGTCTACAAGCATTTCGGGAACGTACCACGTAGCCAGACATGTCAGGAAGGTACGGCATGTCCAGACACGTCAGGAAGGTACGAAATGTCAAGAGACACGTTGGGAAGGTGGGACACGTCCAGGGACACGTCGGGAAGGTGGGACACGTCGGGAAGGTGGAACACGTCGGGAAGGTGGGACACGTCCAGAGACCCGTCGGGAAGGTGGGATACGTCCATGGACACGTCGGGAAGGTGGGACACGTCGGGAAGGTGGGATACGTCCATGGACACGTCGGGAAGGTGGGACACGTCCAGGGACACGTCGGGAAGGTGGGACACGTCCAGAGACCCGTCCAGGGACCACACGGCCGTAAAGGCAGCACAGCGCCGGAGTGTTGTAACAGATCAGGAAACACGGGGGGAAACCCTTCACAAGTCACCAGCGTCCTGTTCTTAGTGCCCGTCCTCCAGAAATAATAGTTCTTACAGCAACGTACAACAATCGACTGTTGGACACAAAACAAGTTCACTTTTGTAGTACTGGATTAGCCCAAACGGCGAGCCAAGGAAATGGAACAGTACCTAAAACCTAGCCGGACATGTCCTAGGCCTAAATACAAATTCACAAGCCTAATATACGCTGTATTAGGTCTTAATTAAGAACATATTTTTGTGATCAGCGGATCTTGAAACATTGCTGTCACGAAGTTTATTCGTGTATATTAACATTTCGGGAAGGTACAACGTATCCAGACATGTCAGGAAGGTACAACATGTCCAGAGAAATTTATATTAATTTAATAGTATATACATATGGACCTTGTTGGCTACAAGAGTTCATTTGTGTACGTTCGCCCTGATGGCTGCTATTGGTACTATCATTTTTGAGGGGTTAGGCTCCTATAACAGGTGATGTGTACTAAACTTACCACTGAAGGGTTAAAACATTTCCTATAACAGCAGGTGTTGTGTACTTAACCTTCAACATATTTGTGACTCATTGACTGGAAGTGACGTAGATTGTTACGTAAGATATTTTAGAGAACTCAGCACTAAGAAGATCTGGGCGAATACTTGTGGTGCAAATGAGAGTGCATGTTAGGGCCCACCAGTGGAAAACACTCAACTTTTCTAGTAGATAGAGTAACATGGGAGTGAGGAAGAAGCACTGGGTGACATACCCTGTCTGGAGCAGAGAAGAAGTTAATGGAATCGACAAATCTCCTCATTAGGGCAACCTCGCGCAAGTCTATGGTCCTCAGAGTGTAGCGTTTCTGATAGGCACTTGCACTGCAGCAGTCACAGCACTCCCCCTCCTCTTTCTCCTTAGCTGTCAATATTAACTGCTTCAGACTGTCCTTGATCTTGTACACCCTACCTGGAGTAGCAACACACTCATGTTACACAGTTATACACAATTGTGTGAGGCAGCAACACATTCATGTTACACAATTATACACAATTGTGTGAGACAGCAACACATTCATGTTACACAGTTATACACAGTCGTGTGAGGCAGCAACACACTCATTAAACACATACTCAACAATTCCTTGCTAGATACAACACTGAAGGTGACATTTTCTCAGAGACCTTTATTTCACAAGATTACAATAAATGCAGTATGAAGTATGCATTATTATTCAACATGAAGTAAAGTATTATATTTCAGCATGAAGTACAGTATTACAACTACATGAAGTACAGTACAATAACTCAATTTGTAGTAAAGTATTAAAATTCAGCATGAAGTACAGTATTATTTGTATGAAGTACAGCATTATTAGTCAGTATGAGGCACAGTATTTAACTCAGTATGAAGTTCAGTATTCTAACTCAGTATGAAGTACAATATTTTAACTCACTGTAAAGTACTGTACAGTAATATTAGTCATTATGAAGTACAGTATTATTAGTACAAGGCCTTGTGAAGTACAGTATAATTAGTACAAGGTCTTATGAAGTACAGTATAATTAGTACAAGGTCTTATGAAGCACAGTATAATTAGTACAAGGTCTTATGACGTTCAGTATAACTAGTACTAGGTCTTATAAAGTACAGTATAATTAGTACTAAGTCTTATAAAGTACAGTGTTAGAACTCAGTATGACATCCAGTAATATTAGTATAAGGGACAATATTATAACTCAAAGTATACTGTTATAATTCAGTATGAAGATATTATTATTAACATTACTGAAAAATATACAATTTTGCCAAATTTGAGTAATTAAACTTGGCCTTGCTACAGTGAGGTGGTGCTAGCATTAACTGCCACATACAGGACTGAGGTGGTGCTAGCATTAACTGCCACATACAGGACTGAGGTGGTGCTAGCATTAACTGCCACACAGGACAGGATCATACAACAGTCAACACGCCTAAATTGTAGCCTGACGCGCACACACATTTCATGAGGCTACACACTACTACGTCAGATATCATAAATAATGCTTCAGTTTAGGAATGTGTAAATGCAACGTTCTGTTGTCCACGTCTACACAAGGCAGTGACGGATTCATGAGATACGCAGCTTAAAAAAATATAATAATACCGTAAATAAATCAAATTCTCGTTCTTTATTTGTTTATAATGGACACGCAAATTTTGGATAAATGGCTAGGATGTCTTCCAGTATACCAGATTAAATGAAATAGTTACATAGTTGATTGTACAACAGTAAATGTGATGTAAAATCTTTGACAGTTTCACATTCAATAGTGCAATGTTCAAGTGAATGATTTAATGGTTTGTCACACAGTTTACAAGCCGAATATTGTGGTAGTGGCTCAGCCTCACTAACTTGCCAGTGGCCTATAGCCAAGGTATATTACCACATCGACTACATCACATTGCCTGACCGATTACCCTGCTGACCATACACAAAAGTTGTCAAAACTTTTAATACTTCAGCATTCAGGTCTTTGGCCATTTCTTTGTTCTTCCAAACCTGAAGTAATCTCCTTAATTTGTATGTTTTTTAATAATTGCATTAGATGATTGAAAGTTATAGTCTGATTTCTTTCCTGCAAGCTTCATTAGCCAATCGTTCTACAAAATCATGCTTTCCAGCCCCAACATGGGATGGGATCCATAAGATTGTATACTAAAGTTATCAGCATTGGCAAAAAGCAAAATCCATTTAATATTATAAGCTTTTTCAGACATTAATTGTGATGGATTATTTAAAGACTGTAGAACACTTTTAGTCACAAAATACCATTCCACACCCATTGACCTTAAGGTACTCAAGGTACTTAAGGTACTCAAGTGGCTAGATAAATACCCAATAGCTCAGTCTTGTGTTGTGTGCCCAGTCGCTTAATCTCTGCATATTAAACGTGATCAGTTCATTTGCGTTATATACTACACACGCGCAACCTGCTCAAACTGTGCCCAATTGCATAGAACCATCAGTAAAGGCATAGAATTCAGTTGGTTTGAGATTTTGAAAATAACTGTTAAAAGCTTCTAGTGTTGTGGACCTCATAGTTTGTGTTATAGGTCTGCTTTACACTGATGGGTGTATAATGTATAGAGACCTGCACATATCTAAGGGGAAATATAGTTAATAATTTTATCATGTTTAAGAGATACATTAAGTTTCACGAGATTATTGGCACAACAACTGAACCACACATTGTAAGGATTATTTTGTGGAGGATTGAGGGAACAGAGTTGATTAGAATGAATCTAAATTTAATTTAAATATTGCTGGATCATTATTTTTCAAAATTTAGGCACAAAACATAGTATTAAGTAGAACTATTCTCTCATAAATGGAGGGTAGTCTTAGTTTATTTCTCACGTTAACAATTCTGACAGTTCAAGGACAACCCAGGATGATGCAAAGGGCATCATTTTATACTACATCTTAGTTGTGTAATTGTAAATTTAGGATAACAATTAGCAAGATGTAAGGTATAATAATCAACAACAGATCGTATAAAGGCAATATATAAGCCACGAACATATAATATGTTAATGACAAATCCTTGACCCACAAGAGTTTTGAGAGATTTAAGACGCTCAACACGTTTTTTCCGAAGGTTACTGATGAAATGTGTATCATTGACCTCGATTCCGTGATATTTATAAGACTCAAGGCTCCCCGGGCACTCCATTAATTAATAGTATAGTTATCATGATGAAGAGAATAAGGAATAAGAACCCTTGTATCAACAAAGATTATGAGGCAACATTCTACTATTTTCTTAGAAAGTCTCAAGTAATGCTTGTAGTCTTGGTTTACTGTATGCATAATACAAATATCATCAACATAACATATAACAGTTTCATTAGGCATGTCATGGATAAGTTTGTGGATAAATATATTAAAGAGCATAGGCTTAATACACCACCTTGATGTGTGCCTAGTTCAAATGCAGTCGCAATTTTACCTCCTTTAAATAGGACACTAGCAGGCCTGTTGGACAGATAGTTCTTTATCCAACACAGATTACATTTAATTTCAAATTCAGAAAGTTGTTCTAATTTCACCGTTGGCTACATGGAAAGCTGACTTTAGGACAATAAAGGCTACTTGAGTCCTATCCTAGCAGAAAATATTCTATAAAACGTGTGTGTACTACTACACTTGGGTCCATGCCAACACGTCTGTCCAATCTATTCCACCAAAGAAATAGCTTAGTCCATTAAAATAAGCTTTTCGGAAATCTGGCACTTTAACAGAATTCTCTCTTACACATCTATTCCATTCTATGCTAAATCTAATTTCCTTGTGATCACTGTTCCTAGCTCACTCCTTATTTCGATATCATTTAATCTGTGTCCCTGTTAGTTAATACTAAGTCTAAAATATTATTTTTCCGCGTTGGTTCCTTAATGTGTTGCTTAAGGAAGCAATCGTCAAATCTAAAATATCTTCGAATTCGGTATTCCTTGTTCTGTAAAGCCAGTTTATTCTACTAAAATTAAAGTCACCTATAACAAATACTGTTTGACCTAGATGCTCTAGATATTTCATCCCATTGATGTTTTGCTTCCATTCTAAGTTTGGTGGCCTGTATATAACTCATAAGATTTTTTGCTTTTCGCTTAATTCTAACCAAATAGTTTCTGTGTGGGGCTCAGTTTTGATTCCCTCTTTGATACTACATATCAAATTATCTCGTGACATATATAGCAACTCCCCCTCCTCGTCTAATATGTATTTATGTATGAAAGTTTAAATCCGTTAATTTGATATTCAGCTAATAGTTCCCTTGTTTCTATATTTATCCACGTTTTGGTAATTACGATAATATTTATTATTTATGTGCAGACAAGAGCACTTAAATAGTTTATTTTGTTTCTTAGACTCATACTGTTTGTGTAATATACCGTAAGTGTATTGATATTTTGAGGCCCTTCTCCTTCCCTATTCCTTTTATCAATTTCCCCCCCTCCCCCCAACACATACTTTTATTGCCTCCTCTTCCCATATCCATTCCCATACCACTACAGTATCTACTAACAGTTTAAACCCAAACAACCCCCTTTTACAGTGAGTGTGTAGTGCACAGCGGGCGAGCTGGGAATGCCCTTATCCAACTTAAGATAGCACCCTAATACCACAAACCTCTATCTTTCTAATCAGTAATACCTTAAGGCACAGTATCACAATCCTATCTACTATTAACTGCCTCAAATATGCTGGAATAGGATGAAAGCAAATGTATGAAACATGAATGGCTCTTAATAAAACCACGTGATGAATGATTAATTAATTATGTTTTTTAAGATGTAGCCAACTTTGCTTTTGCGATTATCAAGTTAAGCAATTTTCCTACAATAGACGTTAAACTACTTGGTCGATAATTAAACGCAAGTGATTTATCTCCCTTTTTAAAAACCAGTACAACATTAGCAACCTTCCACGACTCTGGTACTCTGCTCGACTCAAATTTATTTATTAAAGTATGCAAAATACGGGATCACTAAGCCATTATTTACACTCTTTAAGCACCCTGGGAAATACTTCGACTGGCCCTGGGGACTTTTTTTTTGCTTTAATTTTTCTATTTGTTTAATAGCGTCTTCCCTGGTAACCACTAAACTAGTCAACCTGTTTACATCACCACCACTATAGATCTGTTCAGCTAAAGACATAATGTTAAGCTCTTTAGTAAATATAGACAATATATTGACTTAAAGTGTTAATTATTTCTTTGTCATTACCAGTTACCTGACCTGTCTCAGTTTTAATGGCCCTGCCTTTTCCCTAATCTTTATTTTATATAATTCAAATACATTTACCATTTGTCTTTGCATTCCCTGCTATACGTAGTTCATAGATTTTCCTTATTTATATTTTTACATTTCTAACCAGTTTGACAAATTGTTAATCTAAACTGATTTCCCAGTTTTCAATTATTTTGTAAAATGGTTTTTTTTTTACCTTGAAGTTCTTTAGGCCCATAATTATCCATTTGAAGTGTATATTATGATTCATATTTACACCCCGGAAATGTTTTAGGGACTATATATAACTCTAAAAAAGCACACTTAAATAATTACATACAAGACCAGGAGGTATGGTAGACTGTAAATAATAGCCCCATTAAGAAATAGAGGTTTAAGTATAAAGTATTCCCAAGGGACAATTCTGCGAACATTAAGAGCCAAAGATTTCTCAACGTCTTCCCCTCTAAATATAAGGGGCATAACTAATCGACTTCTTTTGGTGTTCAAAAGGGAACTTAATAAATATCTTCAGAGGGCAAGTGATCAATCGGATTCTGATAGCTACGCCAGACTGTGTGCAGCAGCGTCTAACAGCCTGGTCAACCATGAGGCCTGGTAAAAAGACTACAATTCATCGCCTTTTACTATACTTGAAATCAGTTCCAATCTTCAACTGATAGCTCCGCCATAGAAAATAAGGTAACTCACCTCTACAAGGGAAACAAAAGATGATGCATCACCCAAGAAGAGTAATGAAATGTCTTACCTTTACCAGGATACACAAGCACCTCCCGCACGCCCAATAGAGGTTCAGCACCAGGAGGACACCAGTAATGGTGCTCATGCATGGAAATGGCTGCTAGTGACTGTGGTTGTCTTGATACTACGGCCGGCTGTCCTGGTGGATCACTACTGCTCACTTCTGGTGAGGCCGAAGTGGCGTTGGGCAAGTGGCTCACTTGCATTCTGTGAACAGGGGCGAGGGTGTCTAACACGGCCTCCGTGTATGAAGGAGTGCCTGACACGGCCTCCGTGTATGAAGGAGTTTCTGACACGGCCTCCCTGTATGAAGGTGGTGGTGAAGAGTACGGCATGCTCATGGCTCCGTTCCCATTCATTGCTGTGGGAACAATATACTGCAGTACAAAGACGGTCACAGTTTAAGTTAGAGATATACTGAAAGGGTACTTGGCAGTGCCCGGAATAGTCTGCCTCTCCCACAACCCCATTCCACCCTTCATTCCCCCGCACCTTTCCGCCCAAGATGCAACCCCACAAGCTGACTTACTCGTGCAGTCATCGGGAGGTCAAACCCTTCGTGCAAACTGCACGTATCATCAAGAAGAAGTAAAACTCCTACGTACCTACTTACTACTTGCTAGGTGAACAGAGGGATTAGGTGCCCAACCATTTCTGCAACCAGTCCTCACACTAGGCTGTTTAAAGCAGCGGCCGTCCTTCCCCAGACACATTTATAAATTCTAACATTGTATGTATTCAAATTTGTGTGTTCTCATATATAAAGTAATATTATACATAAAAATTCAATGTAGTTAGGTATTTAGGTTCTCTGTTGGCGATTATTTGTATTAATGGTTGTTTGGTTGTAGTTGCAGCTCTCTTGTAGTGGGGAGGAATGCAGTACATACAGCTTTGCTTTGTCTTCGTTTTATTGTCAAATATAAATATCTACTGGCCACGAGCTAGCTATCAAGTGTGATGTGTACAGCGCAGCTGCTCAAGATGGTCTGGTCGTTGGAGTCTTGAAGATGCACATCTGCGTGTAGTGTCGACGCTAACAACTGCTGCGAAGTTGAGTGCTGGCAATATGAAGTCGATGAATGAGGTCAGCACATGTGCGACCACGTGTGTCCAACATTTGTATTTGAAGTACAAGGGTGAAGAATTTATAGTTAAGTTTAGTTCATTTATTATGCACCCCATTCCCATCTTGTGGGCGGTAGTGAAAAGGGTTACAGAGGCACATAATGGGCTCAGGGACTGAACCCCACAATTCGTTTAGCTAAGCAAGTTACAATCTAGCAACCCGTCCTCGACTCAAATACTTCACCCATGTACTACAAATACAAATAATCGCCAACAGAACCTAAACATCTAACCTAACCTATGCATATATATATATATATATATATGCACAATATGCTAATATAATAATTTATATTTGAAAAAATTTCCGTTTTGACTGAACAGCGTGTATAAATTTCTGAATCTCTTTTTTTACAGATAACAGAGCAAAAATTAGACAGGAACTTCAAGACGCAGGAGTATGGAAGACTCCCTCGAAAGAAACTCTTGAAGAGGCCATCCTCCATGTGATGAGAGACACCCTTTTGCAATTTGAAGGACGGGCATACCGGCAAACCAAAGGTACAGCGATAGGAGCATCCAGTAGTGTGGCAATCGCTGAAATATTTGTGCATGTAGTGTTCGAGAGGAAACGATCCCACAGGAAGGACGGACCGGCGGTATATTTCCGTTACATAGATGATATCTTCGGAATAATGGAGGACGGTTTCCCGCTCCTAGAAGGTTTCTTTTCATGGTCAAATACAGTTCATGAAAATCTTAAGTTTACCCTCGAACACAGTGACTCCACGATTAATTTCCTAGATACAACAGTATATATAGACCAGCTAACCAGGGATCTGCATACGAAGGCATACTATAAACCGACTAACCTTCACACGTATCTGAAATTTGACTCGAGCCACCCACTAGCCTTGAAGAAATCGCTACCTACTCACTTGGACTCAGACTCAAGAGGATTAATAGCAAAGAAGAGACGCTATATCCCCAGCTTGATGACCTATGGGATATGTTCAGGAACAGAGACTACCCAGAGACAATAATACATGCGGCCCAGGAGAAACTCAGAGAAAAAACAAGGGCAGAGCTACTCAGGCCTAGAACACAAGAAGTGGAAGACAAGAGATGGATTCTTCCAACCCTTTTCTTCCCCGGTCTTGCAGCACAGCTTAAGATAAAACTCCAGGAAGTATGGACATGGATGAGGGAAACGTACAGTGAATATCCATCCTGGGTAAAATTCCCACAAAACCCTCCCATGATCGCCTGGAGGCGAGGTAAGTCTATAAGAGACCACCTTGTTAGAGCAGGTGTGCAGGTAGATCATCACCGAACTGGGGGAGAGGACCAGCCCCAGGTTACAGTTCAAAGAAATGAAACTTACTGACCCTAACCTAACCTGACACAGGTTTGGTGTGCGACCTGCGTGGAGGCGGAGTATGCAGGTTGCAACCCGTTCTCGCAAATTTAATAAGTCAATATTGACTTATTTGTTGCGTGCATAGGTGACATACTAAACATAATAGTTTCCCTTGAAAAGCTTCATAGAAAACACCGACCTTACCTAACCTACTTAGTATGTTAAAATAAGCATCTTATAGCTTCGTAATTACAATTGTTACTTAACCTATTATAGGTATAGGTTAGGTAATAATTGTAATTACGAAGCAATAAGATGCTTATCTTAACATACTAAGTAGGTTAGGTAAGGTCGGTGTTTTCTATGAAGCTTTTCAAGGGAAACTATTATGTTAAGTATGTCACCTATGCACATATTTAATAAGTCAATATAGACTTATTAAATTTGCGAGAACGGGTTGCAGAGTGGTTAGGAGGGGCCTACAAGTACAAGTGGTACTTGTCTGTGGGGTCGACCGCTGGATGTAATGGACTTGAGTCAAGGACGGGCTGGAGCTTGGAAACTCCACAACCCAAGGTTATTATTGTTACAAACAACCTCGTAGTGCTTCGCTCACACTATTTAATACATACAAAGCCGCCATGACTGATTAAAGATATACAGGTTTCGTAAGTAGTCACGTAAATTCTTGTTCAATCCTGGTCCAGACTATTTCTTCATTGTACGTAGAGATCAAATTGGCTTCATTAACTATGGGTTGAGCGAAAATTTATCGCATAATCTCAATAGTTCCCTTGTCTGTCATAAATAATTTTGTTGTATTTGTATGTAGCTTCAGACACGAGCATGTTACGGGTATGTAAACTTATGTATTAAAGGGTTGAACACAAAGACGATAAAGAGTCACTTACAATTAAGGATGATAAAGAGTCACAATGTATCAAATATGCAAATTTTACAAATGTCAGTACAAGAAGGCAGGCAAATAGTTGGGTGTGAAGGGTAGGCCCGCTGGTTGACTGACTCCCCGCTCATAATGCCGCCGCCTCCCTCTATTAATGTATGACTTACTGTAAAAATGTAGCGCTTGTAATAGCACTTTCTCTGTAACTAGCTGACATTGTAACTATAAGGTGTGAAGGATAGATGAAATTGTTTATGTAATAATCTAAGATGAGGTCTGATAAAGACTTTTTGTGCCCTCTGTAATGCTTTTGCGCTACCACTCACAAGATAAGTATGGGGTGCACAATAAACTAGCCGCCGGTTGTTGGGTACATAATCGGTAAGCTATATATTATATTGAACTAACTCACCTCAAACTTAAATTACTTGAAGTGTGTCGCGGTCGTCTTGCATTAAACTAAGTAACTTTCTTAACTAAACGAATTTTTGGGGTTCAGCTCGTGAACCTATATAATTGAACAAATCTCAGTTAAAAAATATAATATACAAAGATTAATCTTACCTGTAAATTAACTGCAGCTACGAACACTGAGATTTCTAATTGTATTTTATTATATTTACTCGGTTATTTTTAAGTAAAATAGGAATGCACACATACACTCCGCCCCCCACGACGGCTGGCTAGCTACTGAGTGACGTAATCTTCACGGGACTAATAGACGCCATCACGTCATCAGCTGGAAATTCCTCTATACATTTTCGGCCCGATTATTTAACCGGCTTTCTTCACACTAAGCAATTTCCGTTATTCTGTAATTAATCTTACGTACACTACAGTGTGCTGCTACCCACAGTGCCAGATTATCCTTTCAAACTTGCACAGTATATTGTGCTACCCACTCCCCTAATATTAATACTGTACTTAGGACATGCAACTTCACCAGTATAATTATTTCCATCAATTTATGTCGTAGTTATGTTAAACTAAATTTTTGCTACAATGTATCTTAAGATAAGATTACCTATTAATAATCTTACCTTCTCTGTTAGATTAAAGAACCTGCCCAAAACGCTATCCGTGGCAGCAGCTTTGCAAGAATGTAAGAACACCAATATTATGCACAAACCTAATATTTTATTTTATACAAGGTACAAGACATAGTAAACAGTCCCCACGAGATCTTCAAAGTCTCCGTGGTGTAGTGGTAAGACACTCGCCTGGCGTTCCGCGAGCGCTATGTCATGGGTTCGTATCCTGGCCGGGGAGGATTTACTGGGCGCAATTCCTTAACTGTAGCCTCTGTTTAACGCAACAGTAAAATGTGTACTTGGATGAAAAAACGATTCTTCGCGGCAGGGGATCGTATTCCAGGGACCTGCCCGAAACGCTACGCGTACTAGTGGCTGTACAAGAATGTAACAACTCTTGTATATATCACAAAAAAAAAGATAATGAAACCTACCAAAAATAAACCTGATTTACCTGAGAACACACTATATCTACATATAGTTATCTCGACGATGATAGGAAGCCGACGGCTTGTCAAAGATACCCTCATTTGTCCTGGTGATTCTGTCCAGCTGGATTTTGAAATTCCGCAGTTTAGTCATTTACGGCATCGGCGGGTAGGCGTTCCATGGGTTTCTAATCCTGTAGGTGAAAAAGCATCTCCATTTCTCAGTCCTACATTACGGCTTGCTGAGCTTGAAACCGTTACTACATTATGTGTTACATCTTACTTTTTGAAGGATCATATTCTAAATTGTTCAGTATTTTAAGTTTCAATGAGCTTCGCCCAGTCATGCCTGGTCTGCAGTGCTGTTAGCCCTGTGGTCCTCAACCGTTCCTGACACAAGAGTTGACTTAGCTCTGGAATGATTTTTGTTGCCCCCTTTCCAGAGCAGCTGTGTCCTTCTGAAGATGTGGTCTCCATGCTTGGATACAGTAATCTTGATGGGGGCCCACCCGAGATTTATACAATTGAACCACTACCTTCTTTTCCTTGAAGCCAAAGGTACGCTTGATTATTACAAGGGTTTGGTTAGCTTTTTTGACTGCTGTTCCAACCTGTTGTGCAACTTTCAGCGAATGGTGGATTTGACTCCAAGGCTCTTTTCTTCATCAATCTGCTGTAGTGTAATGTTATTAATTTGGAAGTTGTGGCGTGGGTTGTTAAGGCCCCACATGCATGTCTTGCATTTGTCAATATTAAAAAACATTTGCCAGTCTTCTGACACTTGTGGAGTTCATATAGAACTCTTTGTAAGGCTTCAATATCATCATTTCCTGGATTGCCGACAATATACGTTGGCAGTTATGGAGAGCTCACATCTCGCCACCTCACCCAGCATACATAACCAACACCTGATATATGTCATACATTATTTAACGACTGTGTTACCTTTAAGAAACTTTTATTCATTATTTAAATACAAAATGCACCTATAAAATTGAAAGGAATGTTTAACTTTCATCTGCCTATAAGCCTTTTGCAATGAATGAATGACAACTAAACCACAGCACTGTGAAGGTGTGCCATCCTGATGCGGTAACAAAACATCACATCCAGAAATACAAGTTTCATATCCTGTATAGCAATTCTCTTGCCAAATATAAACAACTATACAGCTGATCTTAGAGGAGGTAAGAGTTGGGGCACAAAATAACCTTTAAAATGTCTTTCAATAAATGTATGATGAAACATACAAAAATAGTTTTTTCCTCAAAATATCCTTGTAAAATTGGGGTGCATTATAAGCAAGGGTGCGTCCTTTACACTGACAAATACGGTAAGTGAGAAGTTGGTGGAGGCCAAAGCCATCAGTAGTTTCAAAGCAACATATAGTGGTACCTTCGTTTACGATTGTAATCCATTCCCAGACATGTCAACCAAAACAAATTTTCCGATAAGAAATAATGTAAATTGAATTAATCTGTTCCACACACCCAAAAATATTAACTTAAAAATACATTTTATAATAAATAACACTCATTTTGTACTAGCTACAATAAAGTACTGTATATCTTATCTTGAATGAGGACTCTTGTTGGCATATGAAAGACGGTGAGGGGGGGGGGGGGGGGGGGAGGGAGGTGGTGGTGTGGTGTTAGTGTTTGGAAGGGGAGTCCCCTACCATTATAACAGCAGTGATGACATTTCTGGGGTATTCTCTCTCTCTTTCTCTTACGTTTGCAGGCATACCATTAGGACCTGGTTGTGGCTCACTGCTTGCTTGTCTTACTAAGAATCTGTCTAAAGACACTTGTTTTTTCCTATGTTTTAACACTTCTGTAGTGACACATCACATTCATTCACTAAGAACGATCTCATGTTTTAACTCTAATCTTCTTTCTCACAACTATTTTCTTAGGTTGAACTTTACCACTGACTTCCTTGGGACCCATGATGTGATACATAATAAGAACTTTTTTGTTAAAAAAGCAAAAAAGCAGGCAACAATGAAATTCTTCACAAAGAATTCAAGCACGGCTGCAGTCGTCACTACGCGTGATACACTTGTAAACAAACTGAGTGCGCTTCGCCCCCAGTGCCGTTCGCTCGTTCGACCCATGTGCGTACGAACAGACGGCATCTTCCAAGTAAACCGTCGTGTACCAATTCACATTTTACAATGAATTTGACATCGTGTTCCAAAAAAATTGTCTTCTAAGGCAGTCGTCAACTGAGGTTCCACTGTATAACAAAAAGTACTGGGAAGATGGGACACCATGAGTGTGGCTCTCATCCTATAACTACACATAGGTAATTAACAGTTGATTGATGGCCGAGAGGCGGGGCCAAAGAGCCGATGCTCAACCCCCTGCAAGCACACCCTCCTTGGTATGCCCTTGATGAATGAGCCCAGGAAGTGAAACTAATGAAAAGTTTGAGCATTAACATCATTTGGAAAATGGTTTACTAGATATATAGCTCATTTTACTTTAAGTTATTTCAGTTAGTTATTAGCAGCAACATTGTAAAATAATTTGATATAGACAAGACAGATGTTATCCAATTGCATACCAAAGATCAAAAGGATATTGAACAATAAATTAGGTAAATAAAAAGGTAATTGTTTATTATGGATAATTATACACTTTCAAGACACAGCAATTATTCTGTATTTTCAATTGTCATTTAGGCATACTGTACAGTATACTAGTATTTGAAACCTTCAGACCGGTGTTAGAGTCGCCTCTTGCGTCTCCCATCTATGTCGTCGTCTCCTGCTGAGAAAATATACAAATAATTAAGTATGATTAGCTGACAAACACGTCTTATACTATAGTAATGGAGTACTTACCACACAAGTGATCACACAATAAAATGCAGATTTCTACATTAATGCCAAGATAAGCTTTGCAGCACTAAACTGCTTGCTTGCGAATATTTTGAACTAAAACATCAAAACTAATTTTAGTAGTGAATTTTAAAAAATTCTTGAAAATTATTATATTTTAACCCTTGCACTGCTTAACTGTTAATAGCTGACAACTGCATTGTGAGAAAAGGAAAAATAGTTCTGATAAAATTATTTTTCTTTTGACATTGTTAATTAGCATCCAGGAAGTACAAAATTCCAAATAAAGTCTCTACCTCTTGTGGTTTAGCTATAATGGCCAGGGAAGCTGCATTTTTTGGTAGAAATGAGGTGAAATGGAGCACAGGAATGGGAATAATTTTGTTGATTTATTTTAATTGTATTTAACTTTATTTAGTTTTTCATGCTAACAGCTTGTACTGATGTCAAAGGTGGTGTTCATTATATATACAGTAACTGAAAATATAACATGTACAGATATGCAGGGAGTTCCCGATGTATGAACATTCACCTTGCAAACATTCATCCATATGAACATTCTTCCAAGTCCCCATGTACCTCCTTCATGCATAAAATCATTGTACTAACGCATTGGAGCGTCCTTTTAAATTTCGCGGCAGCATGAATGTTCATGCAGCAGCCATATGGTGGAGCACAGTATTGTGTGGGGTGGGCGAGCTTTCCGATTAATCCCGATCGCTCAACCAAAGAAGTGTGTTGCCCTCCACCCATGGAAACCCAGTTGCTCCAGACTCAACGACCAGATGAAGAAAAGTGGGAAATATACAGGGCGGCAAACAAGAGTCCCCTCTGACATCAGGAAGCACCATTAAGGGGGTCCATGTCATCAAAGATATTAAAGATTTTGACCATAACCATTATTACTCCCATTGAGGAGGGCGGAAGGTAAAATAGGGTGTAGTATAGTTGAAAAAATTTAAGATATTAACAAATTACACTTCTACATTCACCACACCTTATTCACTATATAGCATCACAAGCAAGCACCATCACACTCCATAAAAATCATCCACAGAAACACTCCACCACTTCAAATGACAAGGTGTACAGTGATTTTTAAGGGACCAAAACACTTCCTCTTCACAAACTCCCACCAACTAGCCTTGTTCCCTGCCAATTCATGTGTACTGTACTAAGGTGGGAAACAAGGTAATGTCACAGTAGTTTATTAAAATAATTTAAAATAGAACTGGTAAATTAACATAATAAAATTAATAGCATATGTGTTTTAAAATGTATTTATGTAAAAATTTTTGAATGAGCAAACAAACTTTGCCAACAGCAATTCTATGAAATTAAAATTAAGTTTTAAAATTTGAAAAGAAATATTAAATGATAATTTATTGAAAGCTTAACCATGATGCATGAAGCTGCTTCAACTGTTGGCAAACGTTATTATTATTATTACCGTGTGTATTCACAGGAAATTTTATTGGCATTAAAATTTGTTTGCATATAAAATCTGTAATGCTAAGGGTGTCAGGAGATTAAAGGCAATTCACACGTAAAACAAGTAATTCACAAAGTACAATTTTGGCTGCATCACATTCCTGCAAGGTCAGTTTAGTAGCCCATGTAATACTGATCAATCTCAGGCCAGCATTTTGGTACAGTACATGCTTTTGGGTTTGTGTGTTTTCTATCATTGCATTTCGGTATCTGTTCGATGTTCTGTTGCATTAACAGTACTCAGGAATCCATTTTTACTTTGACCAAACTATACTTTGAACCTATAAACATCCTCCTTTCTACAAGCCATAATTTTAGCATTACACAAATTGTTTTTCCTGTTAAATATGGGCTCTAATGACAAAAATGTACAAGTGATAAGATCCATCACATGAAAACTAGCATTTACAGAGACCCAACAGCATCTATTAGAATACTATCACAAAACTAATCAGAATACAGTGGGTTAACTGTACAAAGTAGTATCAACCATTTTTAGTCAGTCCCTTTTTTAGGATTTGTCTTTTATCATCTGATCTTTAACATTTCATATACTGTCCCAAATAAAGAACAGGTAGCTGGTACACAAGTGACATTTTCCATCTACATCATATTGTATAAAACCCTGATAAGCAACGATCGAGATATTTTGCAAAGAATTCTTTATGGTGATCTGGCTAACACACACGAATCCCCAATAGCCCAATGGGCTGTATCATTTCTCAACACCACCAAATTTGTTAAAAATATTTTCACCTCTTATACTACAGTACATGATATATGGTGAACAGCAAAATGTGTACAACAGAAAAAAAAATCGGTATGAAAAGAATCAAGATTATCTTTCGACAACCCACAAGCAAGCAGTCTCTCACTCACTTTCCGATCATCCCTTCAAGCGTACATCAGTCGTGTGCCTCTGACCCCCGGGGACTCACGAGCCTGCAAATGACGCATGTGAAGTCAAGTCAAGAAGAAGTGTCAGTGAGTTAGAGAGAGGTGTATCACAGAACTAATACAAAATTGTTATTGGGTTTAATTGGAACACAGTTAACTGACGCTGCAGCAACCAAATCCACATTGTAAAAAATATAGAATGTTTGAAATTCAGCAATATTTTTGAATTGCCAATTCAACTTTCAAGGTATTGTATTAAAAATTGGCCCTTAAACAGAAGTCTTCATTGATCATTAGCCAACATCTCTAAGTAGTATCATAAAATACAATACAATACAAGTACATTATATAGTCTCTTAAGACATGTCTTAAAAACTTAACTGACAACAAAAGAAAGCCAAATCTGAATGGCTAGAAAACTGGGAGGCAAAGAAACTTAATAATAATTTTGCACGAAAATTACTGACAAAGATCTTATTTAATATGCTGCAATCAATTCAAGAAGAAGAGAAGAGCAATTCAACTTGTTAACTAAGGAACATACATTGAATCATAATTATGGGGTCTCTGCAGCAGTTTGGTTTAAGTGAAAGGGGATTTTGGTATAAAATTTGTCTTACACATATAAGAAAATTTATACACAAAATGAATAAGTATTGAAGGCCAGAAAATGCACGATAAATAGTAATCTTGCAGAAGAACCCTGCATGCAAGCTGTCTGCTGACACCCCGGCATGCAAGCCACCCATAGAGAGATCCCGGCATGCAAGCCGCCCGTAGAGAGATTCCGGCATGCAAGCCGCCTGTAGAGAGATCCCGGCATGCAAGCCACCCGTAGAGAGATCCCGGCATGCAAGCCACCCGTAGAGAGATCCCGGCATGCAAGCCACCCGTAGAGAGATCCCGGCATGCAAGCCACCCGTAGAGAGATCCCGGCATGCAAGCCGCCCGTAGAGAGATCCCGGCATGCAAGCCGCCCGTAGAGAGATCCCGGCATGCAAGCCGCCCGTAGAGAGATTCCGGCATGCAAGCCGCCCGTAGAGAGATTCCGGCATGCAAGCCGCCTGTAGAGATATCCCGGCATGCAAGCCACCCGCAGAGAGATCCCGGCATGCAAGCCGCCCGTAGAGAGATCCCGGCATACAGGCCGCCTGTAGAGAGATCCTGGCATGCAAGCTGCCCGTAGAGATATCCTGGCATGCAAGAAGCTTGCAGAGAGAGACCCTGGCAGGGAAGATACTTGCATAGAGACCTCAGCAGGGAAAACGCTTGCAGAAACACCCCGGCAGGGGAAAAAAGCTTGCAGAGACTCTAGCATGAAAGATGCTTGCATAATGACCCTGGCATGCAAGATGCTTTCCTAGACACCCTAGAATGTAAGATGCTTGCAGAGACCCCAGCATGCAAGATGCTTGCAGAGAGACCATAGCATACAGAGACCCCAGCATGCAAGATGCTTGCAGAGAGACCATAGCATGCAAGATGCTTGCAGAGAGACCATAGCATGCAAGATGCCTGCAGAGAGACCATAGCATGCAAGATGCCTGCAGAGAGACCATAGCATTTAAGATGCCTGCAGAGAGACCATAGCATGCAAGATGCTTCCTGGAAGACCCCTTGCATGCAAGATGCTTGCAGACAGATCCTAGCATTCAAGATGTTTGCAGGAAGACCCCCTGCATGCAAGATGTTGCAGACTCCCTAGCATGCAAGATGCCTGTAAAAATACCCTGGCCTGTAAGGTGCTTGCAGAAACACAGTTCTGTACCTCCGAAATAAGAAAATAGCTCGTAAAAAGACCTTGCCATGTAATAAATAGGTCACCATAAGAAGCTTATTATGCAGCATATTAAGTAGTGCACATTGAATATGGGGGTACTGTAATCATATTCAGAAAGAACAATGTACACATGCATTGGAAATCTAATTGGGAATCATAATGTATTTGTGCAATGGAAGAATTTAGGCATTCTCCCACAAGACAATGGGAAATAAAATTGGACCAAGTCAAGTAGGCCAATGTCTTAAGTGTCTTATGGAGGAATACAATGTTTACTAAAATACATTCAATATTCTTAAGAGCATCAAGTATACCTGCAGGAAGAATTAAAACACTAACTTATATTAAATTTTGGCTGATTAGATAAGAAAAACACATCTTCCACAAATTGCAGCAAATACAATTAAGAACATGAAATATTGGCATCAATTTTCTGAGTCTAAACTATAGTAGACAATCTATCACACTAACGATAGGCGTCCTCAGCACTGATGATAATTTATGCTTATTAAAAATTTGAATACCAACAAGTCATGTTTAAGTATTATTACAACTTATAAAGACAATCAAGCTTTGAGTACATATGAAAAGCTACTTTCTGAGTAAGACACTTGGATGTGCTGTAACACAAGCTCAATGAATGTTCCATTGCAAGTAATCATGAATTAGGGCAAGGCAATATCCAACACCAGTTCAGCAGAGACCTTTCCTAATGTCCCTACTAGATCTTATACCTGTAGTGCCACAGAAGTACTGAAAAAAGCAAAATCCAGCGCAATGTGACTTATAAAGCTCTTGCAAGCAATAAGAGCTTTCAAAGCCACACTTTGACATCACAACTACCAAAGTACTGGTTCCTACTTGCCCTGTAACTCATAGCAGAAGGCAGAACCATTGCCAAAATTAGGTTTCCAGCTTTAACCCTTCAACTGTATGACACAATCAGGAATGGTCTAATTAATCATTTGTAAGCTGCAAGGCACAGTCTGGGAAAATTTTGAATTATCTATTAAGATTTAAAGCTCCCGTGAGTGCACAAGGCTCACATCTTCCTCAGGTCTACAGTAAACAGAAGCCATCTTGGGAAAAATTATTGGTCCCCCTTGCTAATACCGAAGGGTAGCCTTGGGAGACGAACCCAATTGCCATAGAAAAGGCGATATCCCAAGGCATTCCAATGTGACAATTAAATTACAAACCATTGGGAGGTGACCCTAAAATATTCTAAGGTACTAATTTAGAGAATAGTCATTACACATATACAGGACTGCAATCATTACTCCATGAGAACTAAAGCATATGGGCCATCTTAGGCAGTATATGGGTTCTCTCTCACTGTGTTAACAATAAATTTCTCTGAATTTTTGTGGATGTTATGCATTGATTAACTCGAGTCTGGTTCAGTTCTGAATAATGGGCCCATAAACACTGCATAACAATCAAGACAGCTCCAGGAGCAAGACAATGTGGGGACCTCCAGAAAGTTAACTAAAGGTTTACTAAGGATTCAACTATCAAATATTTTGGCCAGATATTGGAATAGCTAAGCACACGAATATTCATTGTTAACTAGGAATTGTTACATTGCTGGATATTAAACAAAATCCTGTTTGGCTGTGTTAACTCATCCTAGACAAATTCAAACATGAACATAAAGATATTAAACACTTCTTTAACCCTAAGAGTGTGGTTAAGGTCATATGCTGATCCCTCCCCAGGATAATGTGGTAATCTTGTGTTGATTTTAGTTGTTATTGCCCAATATTTATACAAATGATGTAAATATGGCTGTATTATATCTGTAAGGAAGCAACAGTTAACCTAAACCCATAAACAAAATTCTGCTCTCAATATTATTTGTTTCGTATGCAATGAGGTTATGTACTAGTAGCTTGCTGATGTCAAATCACAACTTGGTGTTTCCCACTGGTGGTTGAATACTTCTAGATGACCTTAGCAGACAATAGTGGCATTAAGTGGGTTGCAAGACACTTCCTTTGAGCTGTGCCATGAACAGTTTAACACGCAATATTGATGTACATATTACATTGTAGGTTAACACACTGTACTCTATCACTGTTTTTGTTAATTATTGTATGAGTAAACATAATTATTCCACACATTGTGTAAACTAAAGTGAAACAGCAAACACACACCATCTAACTTGAACATCACAGCCTTTTCCCCTACATTATGACTTGTCAAAACTGTATTGCCTGGAGTCCACAGACCCTACAATTCCCTCACTTGGCTTCCTCTTAATGTGCACCAAATCAGAGTCTTGGATATTTGTACTTTTTATATTGTCTTTATTTTTTCCAAGTAAATGAATGAATTTTTTTTTTTTTTTGGTGTACAAGCAGAGCAGCACCTTTCATTATAGCCACATTTAGAGGGTTAATCAAATAATTACTGTATATCCATTTGTGGTGACATACAACAAGGAATTTGAGAAATCAGTGCATTACAATTGTACCTTGAGGTGTTTTCAGGGCTTAGTGTCCCCACGGCCCGGTTGTCGACCAGGCATCCTCCTCATGTCAAAAGTATTCACTGGATTCTCTTAAGTCTTTAAAATAAATTTCTAACACTTGTGCTACCAGATCAATCAAGCTATGCTGGACCGCAGACCTTAAGCACCATCAACCTGACTGATTATAAAAAAAATTCTGGTCAAAGAATGTACCATGCTGGCAAAGATCCTCTGAACCACTACAAGGTAATGGGTGTGACACTTGGAGTGATAACACTTGCCACACTGGGAGGTGGTGATTGAAGTAGATTTTGTTGAGTCAGCTGTTGTCACTGGCAGATGCATCTCAATAACAATTTAGTTAACAATACAGATGAGTATCAGGACGTGTGTGAGCTATGTGGTGGTTTGAGGACATGAGTGAAAAAACTTTGATTAGTAATTAACACTTTTGGCGGGCGGGGTCGGAAATGCATCCATAAATAACTCTACGGATGTCCAGCGGGGATGCATGTTGTGTATAAAATTTAAATATTTGTTAAAATTCCATTTATTGTTCGATTATTATGGGATTAGTCCCCAAATGTGTGCCTTTCGATTGCAAACAATTTGATACCAAAATGAACGACGTAGCACAAAAATTGAGGTAAGAAAACTTGAAAGAGTACACATTTTAGTGTGGTGCACACTCACGGGAAATGCCAGGCCCACCTTCAGGTGGGCCTGCTGGGCCGTGCAAAGTGTTAAGTATTTAGGAGCTTGTGTCTGAGGGAAGACTTGCAAGTGTGCAACAGAATTACACAGGTAAAGATCTAGAAAATAATTTATAAATCTTGACAAGAATTTCAATGTATACAGTTAAGAAATCTATCAACACTGGGTACGAGAAATGCCTTAGTTGTATTTTTTTTAGACAAGTATAGGAAGAGAGCAGCAGTTAATGACAGATAGATCAAATGAGATTCAACACATGGTGAGAATATCTTGATGGTTGGGGACACTTAAGTTTTGGTTGCTTCAAAAAATCCGGAATTATGAAAAGTGTCTGAATATACTGTATATATAATTTTAAACCAGAATAAAATTAATAAACCGCAGTTATTATAGTACTGTATTTCAACATCCTAAATACCTCCAGTCAATAATCTACCAGCAAAGAAAAGGGTGCTTAAATGTTATGCATAATTTCTCAATCAAAGCAAATAGTCATCCAGCAAAAACCACTTACATTTACCATCATTATACTACCGATTGTATGAGGTGACACCGTGAAAATGTCAAAATCCCACATTAAAAAAAAAAAAATTGGCAGTACTTACCAAAAGGTTTGGAGCTAAAAGGTGAGCTGATTGAGAATGGCATAGTAGACTGCTGGATACCTGTAGCATTGGTGTTGAAAGCTGTTGTGTTCCCAAAGGTCGAGGGAGTACTTCCAAAGAGAGGTTTTGAGCTAAATGAAGTGTTGCCTGTAGTACCTCCAAGGCTAAAATTACTTGAACCAAAGGATGTTCCTCCAGTAGAGAACATACTTGGGGAGTTGGAATTGCTGCTGCAAAAATACAGAAACCGTAAGTCACTAATGAAAAATACTTATCTTCCAAACACTTATTAAAAGTACTTCACCAAAATCTCCAAGTACTGTACCACCACTACATTCCTGAATGTTATCAAACATTCCTCCACTGAACTGAATATGTAACTCATTCATTCTCACAATTTATAATTTTCTTCTATATTGCATTCACCTGTCTCACTACACAACAATGGAACCTTCAGAATCTAAACCTACACATGCGTAGCCAATTTCCCGGAAAATTCAAGCCAAATTTGTTTATTAGATTAGTCCTATGAAATCTTGTATTTATCCTAGAATAATCTGAAACTCTGAAAAGGAGTGCAGTAAAATTTGGATTATATAAATCCAACAAGAATTTTTTTTCAAACATTTTCAGGTTCTTTAACTCCTTAATTGTTAATTGGAGATCAGAGTTTGGCTCAGAGGTGGTGCCAGAAATGTTATTCTGAAAAAAGTTATAAGATCAGATCTCTAATTAAAATTGGAATGAATTTCTGCAAAATGTCAAATTCTTGACCGAATAAAAAAGTTTGAGCTTTAGAAAGTCAATGGGCTCAATTTGGAAGAAACTGAATGGCTGGTTTTCAGTTAACCATTAGACAGCTGTTATCGTCATTCATTGATTCACAGGGTAATGTGGTTACTGGCATATGATGATTTAAACAATTATTGTATGGATTTTAAATGAATGATGCAAATATGGATATGATAGCTCTATGTGGGTGTAATGAAGTTTACCTTGACCCATGAAAAAAACCCTACCATTCCTACCATTTCAAGGTTGTGCATGCTAGGTGAATATGGTCTTCATAAATATTACTAGAGAATGCAGTCATCATCATATGACAGTTTGAACAATTACTGTCTGGGTTTTATATGTATGATGCAAATATGGATATAATAGCTCTCTGTCGATGTAATGAAATTTGCCCTATAAAAAATCCTGCCACCATTTCATGATTACATGTAAGAAGAGCCTTGCCATCATGTGTGTAATTACCTAAGTGTAGTTACAGGATGAGAGCTACACTCACGGTGTCCCGTCTTCCCAATACTCTGTCATATAGCGCTTTGAAACTACTGATGGTTTTGCCCACTACCACCTTCTCACTTAGCTTGTTTCAACCCTCTACCACACTGTTTGCAAAAGAAAACTATCTAATATTTTTGGGCACCTTTGTTTCGTTAGCTTGAATCTGTGTCCTCTTGTTCTTGAAGTTGCTGGTTTCAGAAATTCCTGTCAATTTGATTGACTCCTGTTAATATTTTGTAAGTGTTGATCATATCTACTATTTTGCTTCAATCTTCTAGTTTTGGAATATTTGCAGCCTCGAGGCATCCAGATGGGCAACCAACCTAGCGCATTGCAGCAACCTAAACCTAGCATGCAACGTGGATGCTGCCTATACCTGAATATCAATGTCATCAGAATAGGTATATTAGAGAACTAGCAGAGAGCATGACACTCAAGACTCCAGGTCAAAGGTATCGGTGACCCAACAGGCAACATGACAGAGGCAAAACCGGTGACTGTCACCCTAAGAAGGGCGCACAGCAACCTTCAAACTCGCACAAGGCGAGGTAGAACTCAGAAGACGCAACCATAGGTCTAACGAGCCCCAATGGGGATTTCCAGGACCCGCAGGCTGACTGCTATGGGAAGCCCAGGCAAGGTACTGCAAAACCAGTTAGGCCCAAACTAACAAGAAAATTGGCTAAAGCTGAACCCCTGCAACGTGTCCAATCATAGGTGCCTAGAGGAGGGTCACCCAAACAACAGAAGTAGACCAGCAACCAAACCAGGCAGACCCCCTCCAGGCAATAAAGCAAAAATTAAAAGAAAAACCCTGTAAAAGGACATCTCCAGAAGGAACAGAAACCGGCAGCCGCGTAGGTAAGCAAGCTGCGCAGTACCTTGCACCCCTACCAGCAAATGATACCACTTCCTACCCAAGGTCAAACAGAAGCCAAGTGCCCCTCTAAAATTAGTGTGGCCTGACAAGGATGTTTAAAAAGAATCCTGTTGAGCCGATGTAGAGTGTCGCACTTCTCTGATATTAAGATGGATCTCATCTTCAGGAGCATTGGAAAAACTGACTAAGACCCAAAATTATTCCGACCAGGTATACCTAATTGCAATTTTATATCTGGTCTACATTATTAAACAGCAGAGCAAAATGTTTAAAGCAGACCAACTAAAACTGACTGATAAATAAAGCAATCACAATTATGATAAAAGATGCAAAAATCTTTAATGGAAAAGTCAACTTACTAAAACATTGAAGGTGTTGTGGTCTGTGCAAGAGGCATTGTAGGTGGTGCAGCACCAAGTGTAACAGCCTTTGCCCTCTGTTGCTGCTCCTGGAAGGCCTGAAGACCACTACTGCTGCCTAGTTATCAATGTAACAATATTAATATGGCACATTACAAAGAAGTTTATAATACTAAAAATTTACAAAATCACTATCATGAGAATGAGTCCTTAAGATGATGGTTATAAATGGTATGCTTGGAATGAATGATAACAGTTGCAGTCTGAAGCTGTGCAATAAAGATGAATATAATACTGCATATAAATATAATTTAAACATTACACAAAAGTACAGAATCATCTTACTTCGTGTGACAAAATGGTGACGAGTGTGATGTGGAAAGAACAGCTACACAAAGTATGCAATACAAAAGTGGCAAGATGAATATCTGTAGGAACTTTGGGTCATATAATAGTGATGTGCAGGATACATCTGCACTGTAGAGAGATGAAGGTGTCTCACAAAGAAATAAATTGTGTGGGAATAAAAAGTGACAAGTTTGGAGAAAGTGAGTTGATCATTGTTTAGAAGAGTAGAATTGTCAACTGATCTCACTTAAATGTTGGTGCACAAAAAGAAAGAAATACATATGTTTTCATCATATCAGGGAAATCTAAAAGGGTATTTTCTGGCTGGCATACATCAGGATACGAACAGGGAGGAAGCAAAATGTTAAGGCTGCTGTAGTCTGAATTGAAAATTTAAAAACTTTTCTTGCAACAAGTACACCAAAAAATCAGGCTTTTGTAAAGTGATCAGTCTATTCACCAAAAAATGTTTTGTCTGTTCAGATATATATATAAAAAAAAGAACTTTTCATAATAAATCTTAATCTAGTTTGTACATTGAATACTTAAATGATATATTAACTGAATATATAGTTGGCTGAGTTTGCTGCATTCTGAATGTTTGGCCGGGCAGCCATACAACCCATTTATAAAGGAGCTTCACCTGTATCATCTTGTATACTGTATTATGGTCAATATTATACTGACCTTCCTTTTAACCTATTGTTCAACATTCCTCTAACACATCCAGAATATACAGGCTCAGAGTTCACATGGCCATGTACCAGTGAAACTACGTGCATTGGCCACCCAAATGTTTGGTGGTTAGTGCACTTGTTAGAACCACCGAGCATTAAGATATATATTACTGTCAAGTGTGGCAGCATGGCATGGCAGTATACTTCAGTGGTGTTTTCACCGTTTGACAACACAGTTTTTTGTTTGTTTTGAGCTTCTGTATAGCCAAGGGCCAGCATTGGCTACCCCCATGTTTGATGACTCATTCTTTAGGAACCACCAAGATCTGATATTTATGTGCAAAGGAATATACATTATGTTGGAATGCTTTGAAGGCCTTTTAATTGGTTTGGAGATACTTTAGCTCTGGTGGCCAAGATTGGGTTGCTTTGAGATTCAGGTTCGCCCACATTGTTTTTACCCAAGTGCCCTATTTTAGATATTTGCCCTAATGTCATTCTACAATTAAAAAATCATACATTTGCCTGAAAAAGGCAAAATTAATAAAATATGGGATGCCGTTGCTGTGAATTTATGGCTAGTGTGTGATGGTGCTAATTCTATGTAGCTCTCCAATATGCCTTTTAGGATATTTGCTCTCGATTTCTTTGAGGCTGATGCTTCTCCAACACAAGTAAGTAATTATCAAAAGAAGGCACCAAACCAGGAAGGCTATGTAGCACCATTCTCCAACCCAAGAAAATGGAAAATGGAGTAATAGTGTTAAGTTAATTAAGACAAAATAGTTATGCCCTACCTCCAAGAACTGGCCGCACAACTGCCGAAGCAGGAGTTTTGTGATCTTCTTTTGAGTGAGGGCGGAAGAATGCTTGCTCATTGGGCATGGCTTTCGTGTTGAGATACTGGCTGAGCTCAAAGAGCTGTGCATGTTTGGAATAAACTTTTGCAGCCACTTCTTTCAAAGTTTCATGCTCGCGTTGCAGCACTTCCGCTATATCTATATTAAAGATAAATTTATAAGGAAAATCAAAATTGACAAGAAAATGTACTATATACACAGAAATCACTATTTGACGTAGGTTCGAACCCTCATCACTGCCCTTGCGGATTTGTTAAAATGTACTATATATATATTGCGTGCCTAGTTGTTATACTCTACTAGTAGTTATACTAAAAATTATACTGTATAAATCTTGCTAAAATAGTCCTTTGAGTAAAGACAGTTATAACAGAAGAATCTCTACATTTTTCTCTCTCTCTCTCTGTTTTAAGAAAATATGGAATGAATACAAGACAATGGTGCAATACCATATCCAGCTCAACACAAAACTAATTAATACCACAACAAAATGAACAAGATTATATGAACAAAGACCTAGAAAAACAATTATTTATGTGGAAGGACATTCAAAATATGGAAGTGTAACTTTCATTTCATATGTCCAAGCAAGAATCAACAGTCTTAACAAGAAGCAATGAAGACACCCCCAACACCAACACATCAGGTCCAGACCAGTGCTAATAACTTAAAACAATGGTGTATTAACCATAACGTTGCCCCAATTGCTCTCAAGTGTTTGACTGCTATGTGCAAATCACCTTGAGATGATTTATGGTGCAGTGCCATATTCAAATGTCCCTCCATTTTTATGTGGATGCCATTTGCCCCCCTCTGGCCTCTAGAGGATGTCCACCATCTTTAATATTTTTTCTTTGCATACCTAGGCATCCTGCTAGGGCACTAGTCTTATGACATTACTACAACTGATGCACGCACCTCTGGCTTCATAATGTGGTGTGCGCACAGAAGAGAAGTTTTTCTGATAATGTCTCAAATTCTTGAGCAATTGGACAAAGACAAGTTCGATAGTAATGAGGAGGAATATTTATTGGGTAGCGACCAAGAATTACAAGTTCCAACAGACCAATCTAACTCGAACAGAAAAATAGCAGTGAAGAACCATGTGCTCAGTGATGCCATGGGTAGTGAGATACCTCTCACTCTCAACTCTATAGTGGAGGAAGATGGTGACCAGGAAGTTAAAATAGAAGTTGAATATACAGTATACAGAGGGAAGAGATATTTCAGAGCATTGATAAAACTAAATAGACCATACACCCTTAAAGTTGTATCCCTGCCATTGAGCAAAAGCGACGAATAAAAGTCCTAGTCAACCAGCCAGTGATTACAAGCACCAAGATTTAATACAATGAACATTACTTTGATTATACAGTACTAGGATGTAATGCCTTATAAATAAATCCAGTTGAAAGCTGATAAATGATCCCACCAGGTAAACTGTAGCAAACTGTTGCCACAAGGCAGTATGTGCCTACCTTGCCAAATGAATCGCTAATATTTACTATACACTTCTCAGAATATATTTTAATTAATATATTTTAATTATAGTTGGTAAAGTTTCTTTGTGACTTACAATACAAAGCCTCATTAAACAGATTTAACAATTTATTGGCAACTAAATTAATGTACATTACTAGTTAATTTTAGCTTGGTATAATATTTAAACATGAAATGGTATTTGTTATTCAAAGGAATTATTGGATTTCTGATTGGCTATTGTATATTAATTTTACATAATTTGTATGACAATGTTATCAATGTTACTAAATGAAATTATTATTAATGTTAATGATTATTTTATTAAATTATCAATTATTAATGCAGTATACATGGAAATTTGTTAATGACCAAATTATTATTAGATTGCAAGGAGTAATATTAGTTTTCAAAGTTAATTAATAAATGTAAATCATATTCACATATTTGATATCAATAATTTGTAATTTGTAAGTACTGTACACTATACATATATTCACAATATATATACTAGTATATTAAAATTTCCTAGTATTTGTTTTCATCTGGAATTCAATGTCATACTCTTAAATATTAAAAAATCAGACTGTTGGATGTATATAATGGTTAGATATGGTTACATAATTTCTAAAAAATAATAAGCTTAGGAAATAGTGTACCTTCAGGTGTTTCACAAGGATTATTAGCTGCCTGCATGCACTGAGATACCTCTTCAATCTTAGTGCGACAGTAAATCATCTCTGCTTCAAAGGATCGAACAAGATTGATGAAGAAAACTTCAGGAGCTTTATTTTCTCCTTGCAGAGCCATTGGGGTGTCTTTAGTCCGACGAGCCATTTCTACGTGCTCTGCTTCCTGGCAACATAGCAGTGAAATGGTTTTTGAGTATTAAATTAATTATACAATTATTCAGCAGTTATCACTATAATACTAACATTACAATTACCTACTTTTAAATTATATTCATTTTCTACCTACATGGTAAATGGGTTGAAACAGAAAAGTATGAAATACTAAATACAGTGGTGTAGAATAAAAAAGGATAATTCTATGAAATTCCTGCTACAGGCAAAACCAGCATTGAATCTATAACCCACTCCTGCCCAGGTACCAGAAGGCAAAGGCAGTGCGGCAGAAAGAAACACTGAAAAATGGATAGCGGACGAATCCAAAGGTTTAGAACAGGAGAACAGAGTCACACAGAGAATGAAAAGGAAATGTGAGAAACACTAAATTAACAGTTCAAAAGTGTGTTTGTGCAAAATGAGGTTTTCAGCAAACCAGAGACAATACAGGTTTCAGAGAACAGTACAGTACATAGAAGGGTATGCAGACGATGAGTCACAGTAATGTGGCTGAAGAAATGATTACCAACCACACACCAGAGGATGAAGAAACGACGACATGTTCTACTTCTTTAAGAGAAGTAGAATGGTAGAAAAAAAAAGTGAATGTACATACCACTATGCATGGGTTTGTGGTAGACAGAAAAAGAAACCGGACACAGCTGCGAAAATGAACGTCAAGAAAAGGAAGGAGGTAATTACATTCCCAATCAACTTTGAAATTGATAGAAGAAGCCAGATTGTTAAAAGGAGAGGAAAGGTTGGAAAAGACTAGGCTCATAAAGCAAAAATGTCATCAACATAGCGAAGCCAGAGAGAGGGACGAGTATCAATAGAGGAAAGAAGAAAGGTTTTGAAGTATTTCATATAGAGATTGGCAAGAACACGGGAGAGGGGGGGGGAACCCATAGTGACACCGAAAGTTTGGGAAAGTATTTTCCGTTAAAAAACCAGCGTTGAATGTAATGAAACGCCATTTTCTGGGCAAGTCCCGGAGGCTCCCCAGAGCTATCCATGGCTGATATGGCTATCCTTAACTTTGGCATCAGTCGATGTGGGTGGAGTTCTAGGCCTACTGGGGACCATGAGCCAGAACCTGGCCCCCTCAGAGAGGCACGAGGAGCAATGGCCCATAAAATGCACATGTGATTTTGGAGCCTTCCATATCTGCCATCGACTGGGACAGGCACCCAGAAAGGTAGGCGCCACAAAACAAACCCCTATTCTGGTTAAAAACAACGAAAATAGATAAACGAGTGGACAGAACTCCCCAATTGAAAACTATTTGTGATTTACTGTCTTTATTCCTTGTTGTCTTTACTATTTTACCATTTGTATGTATATATTTTACTATTTGTACTATAGTATATGTATACATTTATGTATTTGAATCTTTTCTACAAGTACTTATTGTATAAAGGGAGCCGGTCGGCCGAGCGGACAGCACGCTGGCTTGTGATCCTGTGGTCCTGGGTTCGATTCCGGGCGCCGGCGAGAAACAATGGGCAGAGTTTCTTTCACCCTATGCCTCTGTTACCTAGCGGTAAAATAGGTACCTGGGTGTTAGTCAGCTGTCACGGGCTGCTTCCTGGGGGTGGAGGCCTGGTCGAGGACCGGGCCGCGGGGACACTAAAAAAGCCCCAAAATCATCTCAAGATTTTTTTTATCTCAAGATATGGTACTGGGAGGTAGTCCCACTGGGATGTGTTTGACCGTCATTTTGTCCCAGGTCACTAGGTGGATGTGACGAGTTGCCAGTTACTTGATACTATTGTCCTATTGCCTGTATTACCATAAGGAATGTAATCTTTTTTTTTTTCTTTTCATCTTTTTCTCTTTTTTACATAATGCAAGGTTCTGTATTATGGGGGATCTGAATATGAATTCACACTATAAGCCACTTTCTCAGAATAGGGTCTTTACAGCACTGCAAGTTATTTAAACAAATTAATGACAAACAATTACCTTCATAACTTCAGCTTTCAGATTAACAGCGCTTGCATGTAACTGTAAATACTCGCTAGCAAGCTCTGCTAAAAGTTGTTGGATCTCTTCTGCTTTCTTCCCCACTTTGTGAAATGGGGCTGCCGTTTGACGAATATTTTCCTCCGAGGCTGCATTTTCTGCATTGCGTTGTGACCTGCAAAACACTGAATGTTAAACGTGATTCAAATAAATAAATAAAATAAATAATAAATTATTTAATTAAATAATTTATACAATGACACCTCGACTTACAATATTTTCGAGTTACAATGTAAACTTGGTTGGAAAATGCGACTCGACTTACGATAGTGTCGTCTACCAATGATATTCGTTGATACGCATTCGGGTCGACCGAGCGCATGGTTCCTGGTCGCACAGGCCAACCTGCCTCAGTTTACCCGAGCCGCCCGCGTAGTGACAATCATGCTTGTAAGAAATTCCATTATTTTGGTTATTTTTTTTTGTCTTATGAACATAAAACTAATTATTATGTATCACGCCATGGGTCCCATGAAAGTCAGTGGTAATGTTCAACCTAAGAAAACACGTGTGAGGATGACCACAGAGGAATAACAAGAGATCATTCATAAATGTGAATTTGGTATGAGCGTTGTTGACGTAGAGGATGTTCCTTCCTCATTTATTAAGAAAATGTGTGCAGCAGCATGGGAAGAACTGCAAACTTTTGCTGAAACGACTCGCCCAAATCAAGCTGCGGTAGGCTGTTGCCTTAACCTTTTCAATGACACTGATGCATCTACAGACAAATGTTAAAACGAAGGGAATAACAAATCTCCATGGACAAATTTTTAGCGAGACAAACAAGCGGTGAACCACAACCAGGTCCTAGTGGTATGCAGGCAAAACGTAAGAGTGTGTACCCCACACAAGTCATCACTGCCTGATGTTAAAAAAAAAAAAAAGTCTAAAAGGTTTGTTCAGTGGATGTAAGGTAGGCTGCTTCATTTTCTAAAAATGAAGTAAAAAAAATAAAAAAATAAAAAAAATTTTGAAAAAATTTAAAAAAGAAAAACAATCACTGCCTGATGTTATAATGGATGGGGACTCCCCTTCCAAACACCTCTCCTCCTCCCCCCCCCCTCCTCACAGTCTTCCATATGCCAACAAGTCATCAATAAAGGTAAGCAATAACTTGTACATAGTTTAGTACTAAAGATTTGGGTGAATTAGGTATAAAAATTTACTTAACTGGACACACAAACAACAGTGCACCACCACCCAGCCAAAAACACTCGCAACTCACAACCAGAGGAAAGACAGTCAAAGATTACTGGCTTACCTGAAAGGCAGGGACCACCTTAAAAGAAGAGACCCCCTTAAAGGAAGTGCATTCTAAACACCACTGAGAAGATAACCCTGATTGTGCAAGTGGTAACACTTAAGGAGTGCACAGGAAAGAGAACCCTGAGCACATGCAGCTCCAAGTACACTAAACTCCTGGCTCATGCTACACAAATATGTATTAGAACAGACTCAAAGGCAAAACACCACTTTGAAAAATGGGAGACTGGAGCCAGATAGACTAGGACAGCAACCAGACACCATCAAAATAGAAATAAGGGTGGAACAGGCCAGCTGACCCAGTCTGCCTCCCTCCCCCCCAAACAAGGGAGGAAGGTGGGGCAAACTAGCTCAAACTAGTTCCATGAAATTTTGATGGGTTTCATTGTTGGGGGAGTTCTTTTGGCAATCTTTTGAGGCTGAAGTCTTGTTCTAACCATGCAGTGGTCTGTTTTGCTTCACTGACTTTCAAGTTGCTTTCCTGGTGGTGGCAATCATGATTAAATGTAAACTGTTTATGGGCCACCGCTCCCTGCGTCTCACTGAGAGGGGCCAGGTTCTGGCTCATGGTCCCCAGTAGGCTACTAGAACTTCGCAACTTATGACATAGTTGTTTGGCACTGAATCAGTGTGATAGCTTCAGGAAGCATCAAGGGGCTCCTCCCAAAAAGGGAAATAACTCAAGTTAAATTATTTGTTTTATGTTATGTCTGGAAGTGGATATCATTTTGTTCAGTAAATGGGCAGACAAGGTTACTACAAAAAGAATATTCTGTATTTGAGGAACAGATCATCAAGAGACAAATACTGCTTGAAATTTTGAAACCAAAAATAATGCAGAAAGCTATATACAATTGAATTAAATAATTTGGTACAGTATAACTAAATAAAGAGATAACTTTGATAATAGCTGCACTTCAAGGATTACAGTTAATGTACTGTAACCATAATAAAGCCAAGTAGAAACATCAGAAAACCTTTTAAGAAATAGGTTACCATTAACAAAGCAGTAATTAGAGTATTAATAAAAATAATTCCAGAACATATTTGTCAAGCCTTACCCAAATTGTTATAAAAGAAATTACTAGCATTCCTCAAATCATAAGTTATTTTCTTCATATATTACATACAGTGGAGGTTAATTCAAGAGTTGAAGTTCATTAACAAATTATGAAAAATATAGTTGGAACTAATAATTTTCCACCACAATACAAAATAAATTATTAAATTTTCTATGTAAATATTTTCATTGGCAACTTGCACAGAATTATTAACTCACTCAAACAAGGCTATGGTGGCAAATAAATCTTGAGGCATCTGTTGATCCCTTGTTGACTTTCCATCAGTTTTAGACCCAGCATTGTTGGCATCTGGAATAAAAAAGTAACATTAACTCTGCTCAATTACACTTAGGCTGCAACAAGCAGCAGCGTGCACTCCACTACCTGGTGATGATTTCAAGAGTTCTACTCTCCCCAATCTGGCCTGTGGCTGGCATCTCCCGGTGGTTGCCTAATGGGGATGTGTCAGAGCCCACACTTGTGTGTCCACACTTACATATTTCTCACTCCAGTACAGTGGGTCCTTACTCCAAGTTCCTGGATGGTTCGAACAGCTTGTGTTCAGTGCAAATTGTTCAGTGGAACAATCAAATGAAGCGATAAGGTCGGCAGCCATGGGATATATTGAGTATTGTTAAATATTGTTGGGGTATCACCTCTCTTCACTCTTACTCTGGGGTGAGCAATAGTTATGCTCAAGGTCACTCACCGTAGCCCTGCGGGTCTTCACTCGATCCTCACGGCACCACTGCACGCCAGGAGAGTCTCCCAGTCAATCTTAACGGCCTCTTATTAAGAAAGAGTGAGAACACGACTCGTTCACTTGACTGTCGTGTGCCCTCCCCAACAATCGGGCTCTACGGTTAACCACAAGCTCGCCAACTGGTGTTTTAGGTGGCCAGTAACACCATCAGTGGACTGGTGGAATTAGTGGTAGCCTTGGCAAGGTCACACTCAAAAGATCAGGAATCAGGCAGGTACTTATTGTTATCACTCAATGCTTTCAGTATAATGTAGCCACAAGATCAATGGAGGGAATGATAAAAACACAAAGGTAATTTTGTATTTTACTTAAAATGTATGAAAGATGTCACAAGGCCAAACAACAACAAATAAATCAATTGATCCTGACGCGGCCGGTAATTCCCACGAATAGTCTGCGATCACTAGGGGGCAACACCTCCCCCTCCTCATCAAGTGTCAAGAACAGCTGATCGCCTGGCCCCCGCGCGGAAGCTCTTTGCTTGTTTTCAGATTCACGCGCGCTGTTTCTTTAAATTCTCCAATATTACTAGAAATTCGCACTCTCGATATTGGCACAAATAGACCGTATTACTCAGTTACACTGTACTCAGGCTCAAACAGTCTTTTCTACAATCAATGCTACAATGACTCACTGTAATGGCTTTACACTGTTACTCATCCAACAATATATTATGAAATATTAACACTGGAGTTTTCAGTACTTTCTCTCGTGGGCAATAACGCAATAATTCACTGTACTCACAAATGAATAATCACTGTATGAACATAGCATATATAATGTAGATACATCAAATATCAGTACATGGAAAATAAATGATTTCTGGGCACACAGCCTAACTTTCAAATACTGGCATAATATTATATATAATTTACCACTATATGTTCATATCAAAATCTATAGAAAGATATACACAACACAGTAAATTTATCACTTGTTCCTGGTGCCTGTACACACCAATAATCAGCACAAATATTACAAGTACTCTTGATAGTACTGTCTAGCACACTGGTGCTTTACCATGACATGGGTGAGACTTGCTCACGACATATAAAATCCTCAGGCTAGATAACGTAGCCGAATAATATAGCTAACTAAAGGGGAATGGGGAGGGAACTAGAAACACCTACTTCACCCTATCCTCCGATGAGAGTCGAGATGTAGCTCCTGGTCCTCGTGTCGGGAACGCCCCCACACTACACGTCGTCGTGTCCTACCAGAGCCTCTCGTCGTCCCACCGTTTAGCGCGTCGTCTCCGTGCCTCCTCACTGCAGGTCCGTCCTCCTTCTTGCCTTCTTGAAGGTTGGAGTCGGTCTCCTGGCCGTCGTCTTCTCCCAGCAACGGCTGTCGCCTACGTCTCAGCTACAGTCGTCCGGTTTCCCCAAATAGTCCTCTCTTCCTCAGCTACCCAGTGGCTCTGTCTGCCACTACGCTGTCACGAACTGGTGAATTGCCACAGACGTCACATACGTCACTGCACGGCTTCACTGCTTCTGGCACAGTACCTGACTGGAGCACTTGTTGCTCAAATAACCATCAATTCCCTCTTCTGGTTCAACACATGAACTAGGGAAGACTTCTCAGAGTACTGGCGGACTTCGGGTGACGCGTAAATCCATGGGAGCGGGAAACAACTGTCCAACTGACAGGACCAACCGTCGCACGTCCGACCTCTATGACGTGTCGTGTCTGACTGCTGGCGCCAGCCCGGCTCGCGGGCCGGACCCCCTTCCTTCGTGACGTCACTTTTGCCACGGGAGGTTTTCATTGGCTCCCGGTGCCACATTGCTGTCGGTGACCAATCCGGTGCCACTGACGTCACACGGTTTTAGCGGGAAATCAGGGAGGCAAGCGCCATCTTGGCTCCCTAAAGGGCCTATACCACAGGCCAAAATATTGCTATTTCACAAATTTCTCGGCTCCGAGAACACTTCACTCTCTCCCATATATCAAATTGTAGCCTGCAACGTAGAGAACGCTTGGGAAAAGTACACATGACTCTTACTGCAGGCGTGGGAGAATTACAAGGGGGGGAACACCATCACAATATCGAGACAATTTTGCATAAACTTGACCATTTTATATTCTAAGCCAACAGGATGAAGCATATTTGAGATTGGGCAGCATATTTATATTCACTTTAATGTAGTTGAGTATAATACATACCAGCATTAGCAGATGGTGGCTGAGCGCCTCCTAGACCAATTCCTACACCACTCAAACCCGTGCTCGTTAGGGATGTAGTGGGCTGTAGAGTAGTGTAAGTGGGACCTGAATAAGACAAATTAGACTAATTATGGGATACCAAACAGTTTAATACAAACATGTGACACTTCCCTAGATGACTGAAAATCTTTTATCAATATGAATACAAAATATTTATTTAAAGTCTTATGCACATTAAGAATACTAGTAGTTTAAACATTGACTGGATCACACTTGAGGCAGAGTTAACTTACTACCAAAGCCAAATGTTGCTGATTTTGTTGTTTGTACACCACCACCACCAAGGGAAAATCCAGTGGATGCTGATACACCCAGTGGTCCACCTAAACCACCTAAAGAAAACCCAGATGATGATGCTGGTGTAGTACCTAATCCTCCCAAGGAAAATCCAGTAGCAGAAGACGAAGCTGGAGCAAGAGTTGTACCACCAAGAGTGAAGCCAGTAGATGAACTTGAATGAGTGGTAACCAGGCCAAACCCACTCGAACTTGTAGCTGATGGAAGAAAAAATAATAATTCTTATCAGTAATAAAAGGTATTGGCTGGAGAAAAGGCAGCACTGAATGTAATTTCTCTTTCTGCTGGACCCTTAGCAGACCTTCACTGCTACAATCTGAAAACATTAAAACCCTTTGGAACTACACCAGGCCTCAAATGGCTCATTAGTACCTACCGGGATCCAGGGCCAGCATCTGATACAAGACCACCAGAGTATCTACAAAAATTAAAAAAAAATAAACCAGAGATTCAAAACCAGCACATACTTGGAAATATTTTAACACTGAATATAGCAATGTAAACAATTGTTACTATTACCCCCCCCTCTTGTCATCAAGTGGTAGCCCATTTAACCAGCTAGCCAGTTCATTCACAAGCCACACTGAGAAAAAACACTAAATCCCAGTACACATGAGTAACTGACTACTGTATAAGCCCTCCCAACAGTAGAGAAAGAAGGGAGGAGAGGAGATGGTCCTAGGGTGTGTGGGCAAGGTGGATCTCAAACTAATAGCTGTCCCATCCCCATCCACATATAATTCAACCAAAAGAGAGCACATAATAACTAAGTTTGATTTTAACCATTTCAGTCTACACTCTCAAAAACATACTCCCCCACATATTGAAAACTGCCTTTATTCTTTTGTAAATGATTAATAGTTTAAAATGTCTAGGTGGGCAGTGAATAAAGTCTGAAAATCAAACTAGTAGTAATAACCTCTCCCAATGCCAGACAAAAAGAGTACATATAGCTTACAAATAAATTTTGGCAAAAGCCTAATTAAAACTCCAATATAATAAATTCCTTTTTCATTTACATCATGTATACAGGTTCTTGCACACAGAAGTGACTATTCTCTCATATTTGATAAGATAAGACAGTTCAGGAGCTTCAGTACCTGTTGGTGTAGTGCCAAAATTGAATCCACCTGCAGAGGCTGTTGATGTAATATTTGAACCACTTGTAGGAGTCACACCAAAGCTAAAACCACTTTGAGTAGGTGTTGCAGCTGCAACTGAAAGAAATAAGGGGTCAAGTGAAATGAAACATTCTTTTCTGAGCCAGTACACTGCTCCCTGTGCCATAGCTCATGTGGATTCACAAAGGACACATCACCCACTAGGCTTTCATTGACCGTGTCCCCTATTATGACAACAATTTTTTTCAAATAGTCTTGTCATGCAATAGGGAGAATACACAGTAGAATCTAACTCTAGGAACCACTAGGGCCTAACTCACTATACTACTAATACAAAATTACCAGGGGTCTATACCCTTGGCTCACACCCCCGAAGATTTCAAGTTAAAATTCTGGGCAGGAAAGACAGCTGGGGAAGTTTCTTTTCAACTGATGTCTTTGTTCACTTAGTAGTAAATAGGTACCCAGGAGTTAGGCAGCTGTTGTATGTTGCAACCTACAACAGTCAGTGGTCGAGTTGAAAATCGGAGTCAAGAGAAAAGTCAGTAGTTGACCTAGGGAAAATCTCAATAAGCCTAATAGGCTTACCATCACCAATTAACCGTACGGGAAATTATATGACTATATATATACCAGATCTTCTAGAAAAGCCCAACATTGCCAACTCTAGGCCTGAGACAGTCCCATCAAGGTAGTGGTGCAACTTACTATATTGCAACAGATCCAGCAGACAGAATGGCCACATTAGGCCTTGACATACATGTTAAGAGATACTGTTGCAATACTAGGAAAACCAGAAACAAAGATCTACAATAATGTACATATGTTTGAATAAGGAGAGCTGCCAAATACCATGCAAAGCATTTTTGTTATGATAGAATTTAAGCCTGAGGAGACCACTGGAACATGCAAGTATTTCCCAGCACAGGAGAGAGATTGGGAAAAACAACATGAAGACTATTCAAGCAAATACTAGATAGCACAAAATTTGCAATGAACTAAATTAAGTTCAGAGGTCTGTCATAGAATTCAATTATACTGTGGTTAGGCTGTATAATTAGCATAACTGGGCAAAGAACTTAGTCATTCTCTAAAACAGCCATATATTTCAATCTCCTGCCCTGGACTGTTCTTGTGTATCTGCCACCACACATGCACAATATTCAGGGTGCACCCTGGATGGATGCACAATATTCAGGGTGTATGTGTCATTGAGATGGAAAAGGGTCAAAAGCAAGCATCCTGTGTTGGAAAAGGATGTAGAATGTAGAAAAGAAATGTAGGATGTAGAAAAGGAGCAGCTCACAGCTGGAAATTGTGTACTCAGACATTTGAAAAAGAATAAAGAAGAATGTAAATGTTGAAAGCCAGTTGGGCATATTGGAACAGGATGGGAGGAAAAATGCAACCACATTGTTTTGTTGCATGTTGGCAGTGTGGGGAAGGACCTGTTTTGGAGAGGAGGCTAAATTACTGGAATCCAGGCTGATGCTATTTTGAAGCTTACATCCTAACAGTGACGTGGTATAAGTAAGTTACAATTAGTTAGCTACGATATACTGTACTACTATTAAATTTTTTCTTGTGATCAGGATAACTAGCCCAGAACTCCAGAACTGATTCCAGGCGATGGTGCTAGTCTATACCTGTTAGTGCTCCTACACATCCTTTATCAAAGTTATGTAGGTGAAGAGTTCTGTGTGTACTTGTTTTGGGTATGTTTACATTGTCATAATAACTTATGCAAGTACAGTATAAGAAACTTGGACCCCTCATTGTTACAGCAGTCCTAGGCTAACTTATTTATGTGGCTAGGGTGCATCTGTGTCATTGATATTCCTTGTTTTGTGACTGTCAATTCCAGAATTGATTACAATGTTTAAATAGTCTGTGTCGTGTGCATAATTGTTCCCACATGTGTAACCATTTTATTTCATACTTATAGTAAAAGGGTACCATACCACTGTTGGTGTCTAATTCACTGTGCCATATTGCTCCTCTGCCCTTTCATTTATCTTTGGATGTACAGTATTTAAATGTTTGTGTATTTTAGCCAAGCCAGTTCTGGGGTTTATTACAATACTCTTGACCCTGTGAAGCAGGTAACTGTTCTGATATCCAGGTGAAGACCTGTTTTTATAATAAACCTCACTGATGGTATATATGAAGTATTCATCAGTTAGTCAGGCCCCCCCTGGGGTGGGGGGTCACTAATTCTGTAATCCTCATTTTGTGGCCTATAAATTTGGCAGACAATTTTTTTATGTAAATAAACACACTTTTAAATTTTTGTTTCATAATTTCTCATGCATGTGCTTCCAGTGTCTAGTGGTTAACATAATGAACATTTTAACATAGTGATAACATAGTGAAGCTTTATAATGCAATGGGTACAACAAGGCTAGTAAGCAGGGTATGGAGCTAGACCTCACTTCCCCGTAGTCACTGATGGGCAAGTCCTTGTCAAATATTTTCCTTAAATGTTCATTTTTTAATGTCCACAATATTAACATGTATACTCTGCTTTTGGAATATAAGCACATGTCACATGTGATTTTTTTCTACCAGTCTATGTAGTATTTTTTTGTTTAATTGCCAATATCCAACTACCAGAAACTATTCAAAAGCAGGTGACCTTACCTTTTGAATTATGACTGATAATTATAATATCTGCATCAGGTTCCTACCATTATTTACAAGAAAAAACAGGAAATTTTAACAATTACTAATTAGGAAGCATTGTGATCAACAGCCTGCATCATACTTTTAGATAACATAATACTGTAATGAAAATATTCACTGTGCCTGGTAGACACTAACTTGGCTGAATACCAGGTGTGCTGGTTGCAGTACCAAAGTTTCCAAAGCTGAACCCTCCAGCTGGAGATGTGCTCGTGGGAGTTGAGAAGAAACTTTTAGTAATGGGTCCAGCTGATGATGTCTGCGGCTGTCCAAAGCTGAAACCACTACTAGAGTTGCTCGTGCCTGGAGATGAAATCACACAAGAGTCAGAAGTACTGTACTACTGTATATACAACGTGTGTCAACAAAATCTTGCAGAGGGCAACAACACCAAAAGTTAAGGAAGTCAGAGGACAAATAAATTAAAATGCAATGTAATGCTAAGCCTAGTAGGATATATACCAGCTCGGATACAGAAAACAGCAAACAATTAGGATTTTAAACAGTACTGTACACTGAACATTCACCTGTTAGGGGTTGAGCACCAAAAGTAAAACCACCACCGCTTCCCCCTCCTATTCCAGCCGACTTGACTCCGAAGTTTGCCATGATGCTTGTCCCGGGGAAGAATCTGAAAACAATTAAAATTATGCAAACAGTATGCTGCCTTTCCCATTAGAATCAACATTGGTGTTCCACAGGGCAGCATAATTGGCCCTCTCCTCTTTCTCAACTACATTAATGACCTTCCAAATGCCTCTCAACACCTCAAAACCAATTTTATTTGCTGATGACAACTTTCATTTTCTCCAGTCCTGACCCTTTTGCTCTAAATGTTATAGTGAATACTTAACTAAATAAAGTCCACCTTTGGCTAACTGCTAATAAACTCACCTTTAACATTGACAAAACTTTCTATATTTTGTTCGGTAATAAATCCTCAAATGAAATTAATCTAAGAATAAACAATATACAAATTAGTAGTAAAGTTGATGGTAAATTCCTTGGTGTCCTCATCGATAACAAGCTGAATTTCCAGGGACACATTCTAAATATAGTAAAAAAAGTTTCTAAAAACTGTTGGCATTCTTTCTAAGATCAGATATTATGTTCCTCGCCCTGCCCTCGTGACACTATTACTCTCTCATCTATCCTTATCTCAACTATGGTATTTATGCTTGGGGTTCTACTACCCAGAATCATTTACGTCCTCTAATTACCCAACACAAAGCTTCTGGTAGAACAATATCTCACTCTGGCCCCAGACAGCACTTGGTACCCTTACTCAAATCTCTGAATATGTTAGATATTAAGTCACTGCACATCCTCTCTTGTGTACTCTATATATTTAAAACTCTGAATTGTAATGTCTATCCTGACCTTAAAAGCTTCTTAGAAGGTTGTAACAGAACCCATGGGTACCACACCAGAAACAAATACCTATTTGATATTCCACGAGTACGCCTTAATCAAACTAGAAATGCTCTACAAATCAAGGGACTCAGAATGTGGAATGACCTTCCCAATCATGTCAAAGGCTGTACCTCTCTCAACCAGTTTAAGATGAAAATTAAGTACTACCTAATTAACTCCATGTAACCTTCCTTACCCCTAAATGTCGACTCAGGTCTTGCTATTTTAAACAATACTGTTTGTTGACCAACTTCTATAACTGCTGATTTCTGCCATGTAAGCCCCCTTTTTTTCCTTTTTCAACACAATTTATACTTTAATCTCAATTAGTATTTAGTCTTAAGTGTTTTTCCTGGCCGAAACGCTTTGCGTAATAGTGGCTTTAGGTATTGTATGTACTAGCTCTATCTATAAATCCATCATTATGTTTGTTATTCATCTTTGTTTGTATTTTTACCTGAATAAACATATGAATTTGAATAGATAATGTACTAGTTCTATCTATAAATCCATCAACTTTTGTATCTTACCTTGTATGTATGTACTTTACCTGAATAAAAATTTGTATTTGTATTTGAATATATTACCTAATGTGTGTGTGTGGGGCCGGGGGAGGTGTACGAGAGGGGTAGGAGGACAGCAACAACACCCGACCGTTATGGCGGCCGGCGTGGGACTGGTGTTGGTCGCTTCTTACTCGGCTCTCCCTCTCCACTCATTAGGTTGCAAGTACTGACGGGAGTGTAAATATTTCATTCAAAATGATCTGCTACCATAAATCTTAGCCAAATATCCACAGTTTGCTAACTGTAGGCAGTAACTGAGAGATTGTAACCTATCCTATTGAATTTGAATAGATTATAAACATTTGAATTTCAATCAAATCAAATCAAATGTTTATTCAGGTAAAATAGAGGATTAGTTACAAACATAATGTAGGACTTATAGATAGAGCTAGTACATACAATACCTAAAGCCACTAGTACGCATAGCGTTTCGGGCAACGTGAGGTGGGGAAAAAACACTTAGACTAAAACGTAACAGTAATTGAGCTTAAAGTATAAATTGAGCTGAACGAAAATAAACCCCTGCTCATTAAGCCCCTGCCCCTATAAACCCCTGCTCCTATAAACTCCTGCTCCTATAAACTCCTGCCCCTATAAACCCCTGGCCCTATAAACCCCTGCTCTTATAAACCCCTGCCCCTATAAACCCCTGCCCCTATAAACCCCTGCCCCTATAAACCCCTGCCCCTATAAACCCTCTGTTCCTATAAACCGCTTCCCCTATAAACCCCTGCCCCTATAAACCTTCTGCCCTATAAACCTCTGCCCCTATAAACTCCCAGCTCCTATAAACCTCTGCCCCTATAAACCCCCGGCCCCTATAATCCCTTCCCAATATAAACCCCTTTGCCCCTATAATCCCCTGCTCCTATAAACACCCTGCCCCTGTAAGCCCCGGCCCCAATAAACCCCCCTGATCATATAAACCCCCCCTGCCCCTGTAAATCCCTATTCCTATAAACCCCACGAGCCTATTAACCTCCTGCCCTTATAATCCCCTGCACCTATAAACCCCTGCTGCTATAAACCCCTTTATGAAAAACATAAATTAATAATTGAATCGCAACATGGTTTTATAAATGACCGTTCATGTTTAACAAATTTGTTATCTTTTTATTCTAGCATTGTTGAGGCAGTTGATAGTGGTAAGGATTGCGATGTTGTGTACCTTGACTTTAGCAAAGCTTTTGATACGCTGATTTTAAAGCTGATTTTAATAGCCTAAGAAATTTTTTGGGTCAAATAGATTGGAAAGTCTTGGGTATGGGGTGTGGGCCTGTCTTGGAGCGAGACATGAACCCAGCGATAGGTGACGTAAAAGGGGATTTCGATGTGGATTCAATATATAACTTATTTAAGAATATTCTAAACAAAGCACAGGAACGTAGTATACCATACAAATTGAATAGATCGAATACTAATGACCCAAAGTGGATAACAAATAATTTAAAGAACCTTATAGGTAAAAAGAGAGCTTGGTACAAAAGGATTAAGAATGGGGAAGTCAGGTTAGAACAGGAATTCATACAACTGGTTAGAAATGTTGAAAAAGATTAGGAAAGCAAAAAGAAACTATGAAGTTCGCATAGCAGAGCAAGCAAAGTCAAATCCTAAAGGGTTTTTTCAGTTATATCGAACTAAGACTAGGGAAAGGATAGGTCCATTAAAATCTGAGACAGGTCAAATAACGGATAATGACAAGGAGATGAGTAGTATTTTTAACAAATATTTTATATCTGTATTTACTAAAGAAGAACTTAACAATATGCCTTCAGCCGAACAAGTCTATGTGGGTGGGGATGAGGACAGGTTGACTAGTTTAGCAGTTACCAGGGAGGATGTAATTAAACAATTAGAAAAACTAAAACCAAACAAATCCACAGGGCCGGATGAAGTGTTTGCCAGGGTGCTTAAAGAATGCAAAGAGGAGCTTTCCGAGCCACTGTCTACCATATTTAATAAATCAATAGAGTCAGGCAGAGTGCCAGAGTCATGGAAGGTAGCTATAGTGGTACCAATTTTTAAGAAAGGAGATAGATCACCTGCGTCAAACTATCGGCCAATTAGCCTAACGTCTATTGTGGGAAAGTTACTTGAATCAATAATTGCAAATACAATTCGTCTCCATCTTGAAAAACATAAATTAATAAATGAGTCGCAACATGGTTTTACAAATGGCCGTTCATGTTTAACAAATTTGCTAACTTTTTATTCTAGCATAGTTGAGGCAGTTGATAGTAGTAAGGATTGTGATGTTGTGTACCTTGACTTTAGCAAAGCTTTTGATACAGTGCCACATGAAAGACTAATTAAAAAAATAGAAGCTCATGGTATTGGGGGTGCTATATTAAGTTGGATTAGGGCATGGCTATTCCAAAGGAAACAGAGAGTTAGTATAAATGGGGTTAAGTCAGAGTGGGATAATTATGTTAGTGGAGTACCTCAGGGCTCTGTCCTGGGACCTCTGTTGTTTATAATATATATATAAATGATTTAGACTCAGGTTTGAGTAGCAACATTTGCAAATTTGCCGATGATACGAAAATCGGTTGGGAAATTAATTCGGAGGAGGACTCACTATCACTTCAACTTGATCTAGATAGGGTTTTGAAATGGTCAAAGGATTGGCAAATGCAGTTTAATGCTGATAAATGTAAAGTTCTGAGGCTAGGTAATGATGAAGTCATTAAGTTTTTTCATTAAGGCCCATTTAAGTCAGCGATAGGTGACTTAAATGGGGATTTCGATGTGGATTCAATATATAACTTATTTAAGAATATTCTAAACAAAGCACAGGAACGTAGTATACCATACAAATTGAATAGATCGTATACTAATGACCCAAAGTGGATAACAAAGAATTTGAAGAACCTTATAGGTAAAAAGAGAGCTTGGTACAAAAGGATTAAAAATGGGGAGGTCACTTTAGAACAGGAATTCGTACAACTGGTTAGAAATGTTAAAAAAGAGATAAGGAAAGCAAAAAGAAACTATGAAGTTCGCATAGCAGGGCAAGCAAAGACAAATCCTAAAGGGTTTTTTCAGTTATATCGTACTAAGACTAGGGAAAGGATAGGTCCATTAAAAACTGAGACAGGTCAAATAACAGATAGTGATGAAGAGATGAGTAGTATTTTTAATAAATATTTTGTATCTGTATTTACTAAAGAGGAACTTAACAATATGCCTTCAGCCGAACAAGTCTATGTGGGTGGGGACGAGGACAGGTTGACGAGTTTAGCAGTTACCAGGGAGGATGTTCTTAAACAAATAGTAAAACTCAAACCAAACAAATCCCCAGGGCCGGATGAAGTGTTTGCTAGGGTGCTTAAAGAATGCAAAGAGGAGCTTTGTGACCCACTGTCAACCATATTTAATAAATCAATAGAGTCAGGCAGAGTGCCAGAGTTTTGGAAAGTTGCTAATGTGATACCAGTTTTTAAGAAAGGAGATAGATCACTTGCGTCTAACTATCGACCAATTAGCCTAACGTCTATTGTGGGAAAGTTACTCGAATCTATAATAGCAAATAAAATTCGTCTTCATCTTGAAAAACATAAATTAATAATTGAGTCGCAACATGGTTTTATAAATGGCCGTTCATGTTTAACAAATTTGTTATCTTTTTATTCTAGCATTGTTGAGGCAGTTGATAGTGGTAAGGATTGCGATGTTGTATACCTTGACTTTAGCAAAGCTTTTGATACAGTGCCACATGAAAGACTGATTAAAAAAATAGAGTCTCATGGTATTGGGGGTGCTATATTAAGCTGGATTAGGGCATGGCTATACCAAAGGAAACAGAGAGTTAGTATAAATGGAATCAAGTCAGAGTGGGAAAATGTTGTAAGTGGAGTGCCTCAAGGCTCTGTACTGGGACCTCTGTTGTTTATAATATATATAAATGATTTAGATTCAGGTTTGAGTAGCAACATTTGCAAATTTGCCGATGATACGAAAATCGGTAGGGAAATTAACTCGGAGGAGGACTCACTATCACTTCAAGTTGATCTAGATAGGGTTTTGAAATGGGCAAAGGATTGGCAGATGCAGTTTAATGCTGATAAATGTAAAGTTCTGAGGTTAGGTAATGATGATAGAGTTACAAGATACGAGCTAGATGGTGTTGTGATTGCGAAGTCGGATTGCGAAAGGGATCTGGGAGTTATGATTAGTAAGAATTTAAAACAAAAGGATCAGTGCATAAATGTTCGTAATAAGGCAAATCGGACACTTGGATTTATTAATCGCAGCGTTAGTAACAAGACACCTGGTGTGGTTCTCAAGCTATATCTTGCTCTAGTTAGGCCCCATTTAGATTATGCAGTTCAGTTTTGGTCGCCATATTATAGAATGGATATAAATTCACTTGAACGTGTCCAGCGTAGGATGACTAAGTTAATTCCCCAAATTAGAAATCTTTCATATGAAGAAAGATTAACAAAGCTTAAGTTGCATTCACTGGAAAGGCGAAGAGTTAGGGGTGACATGATAGAGGTTTACAAGTGGATGAATGGACATAACCGGGGGGATATTAATAGGGTATTAAAAGTATCAACACAGGACAGAACACGAAACAATGGATATAAATTGGATAAGTTTAGATTTAGGAAAGACTTGGGTAAATACTGGTTCAGTAACAGGGTTGTTGATTTGTGGAACCAATTGCCGCGTAACATTGTGGAGGTGGGGTCCCTCGATTGTTTCAAGCACGGGTTGGACAAGTATATGAGTGGGATTGGGTGGTTATAGAATAGGAGCTGCCTCGTATGGGCCAATAGGCCTTCTGCAGTTACCTTTGTTCTTATGTTCTTATGTTCTTATGTTCTTATGAAAGAGTTACAAGATACGAGCTAGATGGTGTTGAGATTGCGAAGTCGGATTGCGAAAGGGATCTGGGAGTTATGATTAGTAAGAATTTAAAACAAAAGGCTCAATGCATGAATGTTCGTAATAAGGCGAATAGGACACTGGGATTTATTAATCGAAGCGTTAGTAACAAGACACCTGGTGTGGTTCTTAAGCTATATCTTGCTCTGGTTAGGCCCCATTTAGATTATGCAGTTCAGTTTTGGTCGCCGTATTATAGAATGGATATAAATTCACTTGAACGTGTCCAACGTAGGATGACTAAGTTAATTCTCCAAATTAAAAATCTTTCATATGAAGAAAGATTAACAAAGCTTAAGTTGCATTCACTGGAAAGGCGAAGAGTTAGGCGTGACATGATAGAGGTTTACAAGTGGATGAATGGACATAACAGGGGAGATATTAATAGGGTATTAAAAATATCAACACAAGACAGAACACGAAACAATGGGTATAAATTGGATAAGTTTAGATTTAGGAAAGACTTGGGTAAATACTGGTTCAGTAACAGGGTTGTTGATTTGTGGAACCAATTACCGCGTAACGTGCTGGAGGTGGGGTCCCTCGATTGTTTCAAGCGTGGGTTGGACAAGTATATGAGTGGGATTGGGGGGTTATAGATAGGAGCTGCCTCGTATGGGCCAATAGGCCTTCTGCAGTTGCCTTTGTTCTTATGTTCTTATGTTCTTAAAAAAAATAAAAGATAAAAAAAGGGGGGAACATGGTAGAAAATAGCCAATATACAAGTTGGTCAACAAACTGCATTGTTTAAAAATAATAAGACGGGTTGACATTTAGGGGTAAGGAAGGTTACATGGAGCTAATTAGGTAGTACTTAATTTCATCTTAAACTGGTTGAGAGAGGTACAGCCTTTGACATGATTGGGAAGGTCATTCCACATTCTGGGTCCCTTGATTTGTAGAGCATTTCTAGTTTGATTAAGGAGTACTCGTGGAATATCAAATAGGTATTTGTTTCTGGTGTGGTGCCCATGGGTTCTGTTACAACCTTCTAAGAAGCTTTTAAGGTCAGGATAGACATTACAATTCAGAGTTTTAAATATATAGAGTACACATGAGAGGATGTGCAGTGACTTAATATCTAACATATTCAGAGATTTGAGTAAGGGTACCAAGTGCTGTCTGGGGCCAGAGTGAGATATTGTTCTACCAGAAGCTTTGTGTTGGGTAATTAGAGGACGTAAATGATTTTGGGTAGTAGAACCCCAAGCACAAATACCATAGTTGAGATAAAGATAGATGAGAGAGTAATAGAGTGTCACGAGGGCAGGGCGAGGAACATAATATCTGATCTTAGAAAGAATGCCAACAGTTTTAGAAACTTTTTTTTACTATATTTAGAATGTCTCCCTGGAAATTCAGCTTGTTATCGATGAGGACACCAAGGAATTTACCATCAACTTTACTACTAATTTGTATATTGTTTATTCTTAGATTAATTTCATTTGAGGATTTATTACCGAACAAAATATAGAAAGTTTTGTCAATGTTAAAGGCGCGTTTGTTAGCAGTTAGCCAAAGATGGACTTTATTTAGTTCAGTATTCACAGTGACATTTAGAGCAAGCGGGTCAGGACTGGAGAATAGATTACCTATGTGTGTGTTTGTGTGTGTGTGGGGGGGGGGGGGTTACCACATTAGCAACCTTCCATGACTCTGGCACTCTGCCTGACTATTGAATTATTAAATATGGTAGACAGTGGCTCGCAAATCTCTTTGCATTCTTTAAGCACCCTGGCAAACACTTCATCCGGCCCTGGGGATTTGTTTGGTTTAAGAACATAAGAATAAAGGTAACTGCAGAAGGCCTATTGGCCCATACGAGGCAGCTCCAATCTATAACCACCCAATCCCACTCATATACATGTCCAACCAATGCTTGAAACAATCGAGGGACCCCACCACCACCACCACGTTACGCGGTAATTAGTTCCACAAATCAACAACCCTGTTACCGAACCAGTAACCCAGGTCTTTCCTAAATCTAAACTTATCCAATTTATACCCATTGTTTCGTGTTGATACTTTTAATACCCTATTAATATCCCCTTTGTTATGACCATTCATCCACTTGTAAACCTCTATCATGTCACCCTAACTCTTCGCCTTTCCAGTGAATGCAATTTAAGCTTTGTTAATCTTTCTTAATATGAAAGATTTCTAATTTGGGGAATTAACTTAGTCATCCTACGCTGGACACGTTCAAGTGAATTTATATCCATTCTATAGTACGGCGACCAAAACTGAACTGCATAATCTAAATGGGGCCCTAACAAGAGTAAAATATAGCTGAAGAACCACACCAGGTGTCTTGTTACTAACGCTTCGATTAATAAATTCCAGTGTCCTATTTGCCTTATTACGAACACTCATGCATTGATCCTTTTGTTTTAAATTCTTACTAATCATAACTCCCAGATCCCTTTCGCAATCTCAACACAACCTAGCTCGTATCTTGTAACTATCATCATTACCTAGCCTCAGAACTTTACATTTATCAGCATTAAACTTCATCTGCCAATCTTTTGACCATTTCAAAACTCTATTTAGATCAACTTGAAGTGATAGCAAGTCTTCAGAAAGTAAAGGAAGTACCTAAGCAAACATTAGTTGTGGGAGATTCCCAGATAAGGTATGATTTATGATTTATGATTTATGATTATGCATATACAAGAATGTACATAAGGAATGTGAGGATACAAATATGGTAATTACAGTCTTGTAAAGCCACTAGCACGCGCAGCGTTTCGGGCAGGTCCTTAATCTAAGAAAATTTTAAGGAGATAAATACTTGCAAAATTTATAGACAAAAAAATGATAACAGATTACATGGAATGAAAAAAAAAAGATGAGAGAACATTATAGGTACAGTATATTAAAGCACATAGGTAGCTATGATTGATTGCAATGACAGCTTAAAATGGTAGTTGACAACAAATTGGTAGGCACAATACAGCAGAAACAATATAAGATTGATTGCAATGACAGCTTGAATGGTAGTTGACAAAAATTGGGCACCTGCGACTGCTGTGCCTGGTGGTGCACCTGCGACTGCTGTGCCTGGTGGTGCACCTGCGACTGCTGTGCCTGGTGGTGCACCTGCGACTGCTGTGCCTGGTGGTGCACCTGCGACTGCTGTGCCTGGTGGTGCACCTGCGTCTGCTGTGCCTGGTGGTGCACCTGCGTCTGCTGTGCCTGGTGGTGCACCTGCGTCTGCTGTGCCTGGTGGTGCACCTGCGTCTGCTGTGCCTGGTGGTGCACCTGCGACTGATGTGCCTGCTGGTTCGTCTGTGCCTATCGTGTCTTCTGTGCCAGCTGTGGTGGAGGACGTGGCTGCTCCTGATTCCCGTCTTCTCCTTCCGGTGGATGTGGAGGTGCATCCTGTTCCTGGTGCTTCGTTGGTGAATGGGCGAGGTGTTGGGAGTGTCGTCTCGGTGCCTCCCGTTGTAGGCGATGCTTTCACTGAGGGTGATGGGAGCGTCGTCGTTGGTGCCGGCGTTCCTGTTGCATGCATTGCGAGTCCGCCTACTGCTCCCCCTGCGGGTGCGTGCCATGAGGGGGCGTTGACCTCCCATGCTCCTCGCCGGAAGCGCGTTGCGGGGGCGCGCTCACGCAGTCGAGAGCCCCCTGGCAAACGGATTGAGGCTTCGCGGAGTTGTGCCTTGGGTGGTGCCCCCCCTCCTCCTCCTAATTCTCCTGTGTCTGATATGGATTCCGGAAGTGATGCAGTGCCGGTTGGCAGCAAGAATTCCTCGTCGGTGGTGGACGTTGGTGATACCTGGTCAGTGGCAGCGGGGTCTCGGCGTGCTTCGCTGGGTGATGCCGGCACTGTCCGCCTCCTGCGGGATCAGAGGCCAGGCATTATGGTGGATTCCCCGACGGTGGAACGGCGGCAGTTTGAGCCTCAGGATGCTGACGGCGCCTCTGCAGTGGGTGGCTCTGTGCCCTCTGGTGGTCCTGGAGGGGCTGGGGGTCATTAATAGGTTCGATGGCGCCTGCTATTGTTTGTGCGTCTTTGAATGTTCGTGGTCTGAATGCTTTGGCGGTCCAATTGGGCCTTGTGGATGTGCTTCGGGAGCAGCGGGTGGATGTGGCTCTGATCCAAGAGCACAATGTTCGGGATGTGTCTGTGTTGCAGGGGTTGTGTGCTGAGTATCATGTTGTGCTGAACCCGCCGAGGACGTCCTTTGGGGGAACGCTGATGTTGTTTTCGCGGAGGGCATCCATTTCCGTGCTTCACACGGAAATGGATGAAGATGGGAGGGTCTTGTTTGTTCGGGCTGAGTATTTGGGGGTTGTGATTCCGTTCTTGACAGTGTACGCCCCTTCTGGGGTGGCGCATCGTCAGGACCGGGAGCTGTTTTTTCGGGAGGGGCTTTTGCCATACCTGCGGCATGATACGCGGGATTTGATCTTTGGGGGGGATTTTAATTGTGTTACGAGTGTGAGGGATTGCTCTAGTGCTCACCCTCGGAATGTTTCGGCCGCTTTAATTGAGGTTTTGCGTGCGTGCGGGTTTCGCGATGCGGCTGTTTTGTGTGGCGGCTCGTTGGAGTATACCTTCGCTGCGCGTGGGGCGAGTTCTAGGTTGGATAGGTTCTATGTTTCTGGTGGGGAGTGTTCGGTTTTTGATTTTCGCACGGTCCCGGTGGCTTTCTCGGATCATTGTATGGTGGTTGTACGGGTTGGTGTCCGGAGTCAGGTGCGGGTGGGGCCTGGGTGGTGGAAACTCAATTGTCGGTTATTGCGTTGTCCACGTATTTGTGCGCAGTTTCGGGCCTGGTGGGTTGGCATCGTTGCCCGGAAGGCTGATTTCTCCTCTTTGTTCGTTTGGTGGGAGTGGTGTAAGGTGGAGTGTCGGAGGTTTTTTGGGATTGTTGCTAAGCGGGAGGCTGCCGGGAGGTTTGGTCTGCTGCGGTTCCTTCAGGCGCGTTTGTCTTCTTTATATGTGCGGTTGAATGCTGGGGTTGACTGCTTTAGTGAGATTGCTGAGTGTAAGGAGCGTATTTGTGATTTGCGTGCGGTGTTGGCTGACGGTGTTCGCGTGCGTGCTCGTGTAGCTGAGCGGGTGGATGGGGAGAGGCTCTCTCCCTTTCTTTTAGGGAGGGAGAAGGCTGCTAGGGGTTCCGTTCTTCTCCAGGGCCTTCGGCGGCCTGATGGGTCTGTGCTTTCTAGCACAGAGGGTGTTCTGCTTACCGCACGGCGGGAGTTGGAGGCCCTCTATGGGGAGGTGCATGGTGATAGTGTGCTCGCGGGTTCCTTTTTGGACAGGTGCTTTCCCGGTTTGTCGCGCTCGGAGTGTGCCCGGTTGGTGCAGGATGTTTCCACGGTGGAGCTCCTGGAGGTGGTTCGGTCGTTTCGTTCTGGGAGAGTGCCGGGTGCGGATGGCCTGCCCATTGAGTTCTACCTTACCTTTTGGGATGTGCTGGGGGGGGTGCTTTTGGAAGTGGTGCAGGCGTGTTTGCGTTTGGGTGCTCTGCCTGATTCCTTCTGTGACGGGATCGTGCGGCTACTCCCGAAGCCGGGCGATTTGCAGTTGTTTTCCAATTGGAGGCCTATTACGCTCTTAAATGTTGATTATAAAATTCTTTCTAAGGTTTTAGCGCGTCGATGTCGGGGTGTCGTTGCGTCGGTGGTCTCTATGGAGCAATTTTGTGGTGTGCCTGGCCGTGCCCTGATGCATTGCACTGCCTTACTTCGTGACGTGCTTCTCTATGCGTCCGAGTATCGGCTTTCGGCGGCTATGATCAGCTTGGACTGGTCCAAGGCCTTTGATCGGGTGTCTTTAGAGTTTGTTTTTAGTGCTATGGAGAGGCTTGGGTTTCCGGTGGTGTTTGTGGGGTGGATCCGTTTGTTGTATGTCCGGAGTCGCAGTCGCGTTTGTGTGAATGGGTTTTTTAGCTCATTTTTTCCTATTTGCCGTTCCGTTCGTCAGGGGTGTCCCATGTCCATGCTTTTGTATGTGATTTTTCAGGAACCTCTTTTTCGGGCGGTGAAAGCGTGTTCCTTGATCGTGCCTCCTTGTCTGCCGTCCGGTCTCCGGCTACCCGTTTGCGGGTATGCTGACGACACCATTCTATTTGTAGCTTCGGAGGGTTCTGTTGAAGCTGTCCAGGACGTTCTCCTGCGGTTTGAGTCCGCTACGGGGGCCGTTCTTAATCGGGCGAAGTCGGGGTTGATGGGGATCGGTGAGTGGGCCTCCCGCCTGGTGTGGGATAGGTCGTGGTTTCCGGTGGTCTCCTCGATTCGGGTTCTTGGGATTACTTGGTTTGCCTCCTATGATCGCTCCTTGGAGTGGAATTGGGGTGCTGTCTCTCGGTCGGTTGGTGTTGCAGTTGGCCTTTTGTCGCGTCGTCCCTTGACGATTTATCAGAGGGGACTGCTTGTTGCGTGTAAGGTCTTGTCGCGTGTCTGGTTTGTGGCTCGATGTTTCCCGTTGGATCGTCGGAAGGCCTTGAGTTTGGAGAGTGTGGTGTATAGATATGTATGGTGTGGGCGTTATCAACCGGTGCGCCGTTCGACGTTGGTGTTAGGGGTGAGAGAGGGGGGTGTTGGCATTCCTGACGTTTTCACGAAGGCCAAGGCCCTCTTCTGGGTCTCGTTGCGTCGGGGGCTGGCTCTCGGTGGGGGGTTGAATACGCTGGGTGTGTTTTTCTGCTCGCTTCGCTTCAGTTTTTTGGTTGATTTGGGGGTTTGTCAGGAGGTGGCCTTGGTTACCCCCCCTGTTTATTCTTGGGCCGTGGGGATTCTTCGGGAGCTCTGCCGCCATCCTGGGTTTCTGTCTTTCTCGTGCAAGGCTGTGTATGGGGTGTTGTTGCCCCGGGTGCGGCCTCGAGTGGAGGGCTTGTTCCCGTGTTGGGATTGGGGTGGTATCTGGTCGTGTTTGGGGGCACGGTTCTTGGCGCCTCAGCAGCGTGAATTGCTGTTTCGGGTTCTGCATTTGTCGCTGGCGACAAATGAGCGGTTGTGTATGCTTGGCTTGCGTGATTCTGGGGCGTGTGTTCACTGTGGTTTATGTGAATCGCAGGTGCATGTATTTTATTTTTGTGTCCGGTTACAGGGGTTGGTGGACTGGTTTCGGGATGTCCTGGAGGTGTTTTGTGGTCCGGGTTGTCGGGGTGATGTTTTGCAGTTTTTGTTTTTGTATTTTCCGGCTTATCCGCAGCGGGTGCGTAATACATTGTGTGTTTTGGTTGCTGATTATGTGTTTTGTGTGTGGGTTGGGAGGCGGGAGGGTTTTGGGATCGCCCGAATTTTAGGGTTTTTGCGGGGGCGCATGCGGTTTACCTGGTGGTGGTTGCAGCGCGCTTTTCCGGAGGAGTTTGGTCGGTGGTTCACAGATGCCTATGTTCGTGGGGTTGCCTTTGGGTCGGCGGGTGCCTTGGTGGCAAGGTGATGTTCTCGGCTTGGGTGGGGTTGGGGTGTTGATGGGGGGGGTTTAGAGGGGTTGGGGGGTTTCGGGGTTTGCTTTGCTATGCGCTCCCTTTCCGCTTCTTGGGGTGTCCTTGGCGGGGGTTGCGTGTGTTTGTGTGTCTCCCCCCTTGAGATGCTGCTGCTCCTGTGTGTGTGTGGTGTGTTTTCCGTACCTCCGGGTGCCGGTTGTGTCCGTATGCGTGTGGGTGTGTGATTTTGAGGGGGGTTTTGGCTCCTGCGTGGGCCTGGGTTTTCTGCTGTACTGTTTTCTACTGTTCCTTTTGTGGCCGTGTTTCGCTTTGGCCTGTAACCCTTTATTTTGCGTGCTTGGGTGCAGTGTGGTGTGCCGTGGTGGTGTGGGTGGTATGAGTGTGTTTGTCTTGTTGTTTAGAGTGTGTTTAGTGTGCGTGTACATAATTTCTTCTTATTTAGTGTATATCATTTTCCTGGGTAGCGCGTGTATGATCCTATGCTCCTTTGTTCTTCTGTGTGTGTGGTAGGCGTGGTTTTGTGCACGTGATTCTATATCCACGTCTGTGTATGTTTATGTTATTGGTTCCAGGTGTGTTTCAATGTTATTTATGTACTTTATTGTTAATTTATTTTTCATGTAATTTTCTTGGCCATGTTCTGTGTTGCTATGTAGATATGACCTGTTTAGCCTATTGTTTCCATGTACTGTTTTAGCACTTATTTCCCTGTACTGTTTAGCCCATTGCTTCAATGCGTTTTCATTTTGTTCAGCGCTTGTGTTTGTTTTGCGGTTACTGTTATTGTTTAGTGTACAGACTGTTTGTTCCTGTGTACTGTTACTTCATTGGTGTACTTGATGTGTACAGGTTTGCGTTGTTTTGTGTGTTCTTGTAATTTGTGTAATTTATCAAAATAAAAAAAAAAAAAAAAAAAAAAAAAAAAAAAAAAAAAAAAAAAAAAAAAAAAAAAAAAAAAAAAAAAAAAAAAATTGGTAGTCACAATACAGCATATGGCTAGCACATAAAAGAAGACAGCAATGAACACAATGATAAGGTTGTTTGATATTACATAAAAATTAGGAGATTGGGTAACACTAGGTACAGAGCAAATTTAAAGCTCAGTGTAGGAAACTAAATAGATGAAGTTAGGTACTTTTTGGTTTTGCTTTTAAATAAGGCAAAAGTTTTACAGTTTTTCAATTCACTAGGGAGTGAGTTCCATAGACTAGGTCCCTTAATTTGCATAGAGTGTTTACACAGATTAAGTTTGACCCTGGGGATATCAAAGAGATATTTATTTCTGGTGTGGTGATAATGGGTCCTATTACATCTGTCCAGGGAGAGTTTCAGAGCATGGTTTGCATTTAAGAACAGGGTTTTGTAAATGTAGTTGACACAAGAGAATGTGTGGAGGGAGTTAATATTTAGCAAGTTTAGGGATTTAAACAAGGGAGCTGAGTGTTGTCTGAAAGCAGAGTTAGTTATTATTCTGATAGCAGATTTTTGCTGTGTGATGATGGGCTTAAGGTGGTTTGCAGTGGTAGACCCCCATGCACAGATACCATAATTAAGATAGGGGTAGATTAGTGCATAATATAGTGAGAGGAGAGCAGAGTTAGGAACATAATATCTGATTTTGGAGAGTATACCAACTGTCTTAGAGACTTTCTTAGTTATGTGTTGAATGTGGGTGCTGAAGTTGAGTCTCTTGTCTAGGAATAGGCCAAGAAACTTGCCATCATTTTTATTACTGATAGGATACTGATAGGTATTTGGATAGAACGTTTTGTGCTAGAGATAGGGGGAACAGGTTAAGGGTTTGCTATCCCGGAGCTGGCATTGGTGATATTATAAACAACATGAATGATATTATGGCTGGTAATGGGAACAATCCCATTATTTGCATTAGCGTGGGAGGAAATGATGTTGGTCGAGTCAGGAGTGAGGAACTGATTCAGAGGTATAAAACAGCCATAGAGTTAGTTAGGAGCAAGGGAGGAATCCCGATCATATGTGGCATTCTTCCAAGAAAGGGAGTGGGAAATGAATGGATATCGAGGGCACTTGGTGTCAATTGCCGGCTGGAAAGATATTGCAAATCAAATGCAATATCTTTCATAGACAACTGGGAACACTTCTATGGAAGAAATGAAATGTATGCTCGTGATGGGGTGCATCTATCGAGAGCTGGGGTTGTTGCTGTTGCGAACTCGCTAGAAGAAGTGGTTAGAGGTGTTTGTTTGGGTTTAAACTGTTAGTAGATAGAGGTATGGGAATTGATTTGGAGGAAGGAGGTAATAAAAGTATGTGTTTGTGGGAGAAAGGAATTGGCAAAACGATCAGGGAAAGAGAAGGTCCGCAAAATAACAATTCACTTAGGGTATATTACACTAACAGTAGAAGTCTAAGAAATAAAATTAACGAATTAAATGCTCTTGTCTGCACAGAAAAAATAGATATTATTGCACTTACCGAAACGTGGATGAATGTAGAAAATAGAGAACTATTAGCTGAATATCAAATATATGGATTTAAACTATTTCACACAGATAGATATATTAGACGAGGAGGTGGAGTAGCCATATATGTTAGGGACAATTTGAAATGTAGTCTCAAAGAGGGAATCAAAACAGAGCCACACACAGAAACTATTTGGATTGAATTAAACGAAAAAGCTAATAATATTATAATAGGAGTAATATATAGGCCACCAAATTTAGACAGAATGGAAGCAAAGCATCTATGGGATGAAATATCTAGAGCATCTAGATCTAACAGTATTTATGTCATGGGTGACTTTAATTTTAGCGGAATAAACTGGTTGAACAAAACAGGGAATAGTGAAGCAGAAGATTTTCTAGAATTAATTGACGATTGCTTTCTTACGCAACACATTAAGGAACCAACACGGGAAAATAATATTTTAGATTTAGTGTTAACTAACAGGGAAACGCAAATTAATGACATCGAAATAGGGAGTGAGCTAGGGAGCAGTGATCACAAAGAAATCAGATTTAGCATAGAATGGAATAGACCAGTAGGAGAAAATTCTGTTAAAGTGCCAGATTTTCGAAAAGCTGATTTTAATAGCCTAGGAAATTTTTTGGGTCAAATTGATTGGAAAGGCTTGGGTATGGGGTGTGGGCCGGTCTTGGAGCGAGACATGAACCCAGCGTTAGGTGACTTATATGGGGATTTCGATGTGGATTCAATATATAACTTATTTAAGAATATTCTAAACAAAGCACAGGAACGTAGTATACCATACAAATTGAATAGATCGTATACTAATGACCCAAAGTGGATAACAAACATAAGAACATAAGAACATAAGAACAAAGGTAACTGCAGAAGGCCTATTGGCCCATACGAGGCAGCTCCTATTCTATAACCACCCAATCCCACTCATATACTTGTCCAACCCGTGCTTGAAACAATCGAGGGACCCCACCTCCACAATGTTACGCGGCAATTGGTTCCACAAATCAACAACCCTGTTACTGAACCAGTATTTACCCAAGTCTTTCCTAAATCTAAACTTATCCAATTTATATCCATTGTTTCGTGTTCTGTCCTGTGTTGATACTTTTAATACCCTATTAATATCCCCCCGGTTATGTCCATTCATCCACTTGTAAACCTCTATCATGTCACCCCTAACTCTTCGCCTTTCCAGTGAATGCAACTTAAGCTTTGTTAATCTTTCTTCATATGAAAGATTTCTAATTTGGGGAATTAACTTAGTCATCCTACGCTGGACACGTTCAAGTGAATTTATATCCATTCTATAATATGGCGACCAAAACTGAACTGCATAATCTAAATGGGGCCTAACTAGAGCAAGATATAGCTTGAGAACCACACCAGGTGTCTTGTTACTAACGCTGCGATTAATAAATCCAAGTGTCCGATTTGCCTTATTACGAACATTTATGCATTGATCCTTTTGTTTTAAATTCTTACTAATCATAACTCCCAGATCCCTTTCGCAATCCGACTTCGCAATCACAACACCATCTAGCTCGTATCTTGTAACTCTATCATCATTACCTAACCTCAGAACTTTACATTTATCAGCATTAAACTGCATCTGCCAATCCTTTGACCATTTCAAAACCCTATCTAGATCAACTTGAAGTGATAGTGAGTCCTCCTCCGAATTAATTTCCCTACCGATTTTCGTATCATCGGCAAATTTGCAAATGTTGCTACTCAAACCTGAATCTAAATCATTTATATATATTATAAACAACAGAGGTCCCAGGACAGAGCCTTGAGGCACTCCACTTACAACATTTTCCCACTCTGACTTGATTCCATTTATACTAACTCTCTGTTTCCTTTGGTATAGCCATGCCCTAATCCAGCTTAATATAGCACCCCCAATACCATGAGACTCTATTTTTTTAATCAGTCTTTCATGTGGCACTGTATCAAAAGCTTTGCTAAAGTCAAGGTATACAACATCGCAATCCTTACCACTATCAACTGCCTCAACAATGCTAGAATAAAAAGATAACAAATTTGTTAAACATGAACGGCCATTTATAAAACCATGTTGCGACTCAATTATTAATTTATGTTTTTCAAGATGAAGACGAATTTTATTTGCTATTATAGATTCGAGTAACTTTCCCACAATAGACGTTAGGCTAATTGGTCGATAGTTAGACGCAAGTGATCTATCTCCTTTCTTAAAAACTGGTATCACATTAGCAACTTTCCAAAACTCTGGCACTCTGCCTGACTCTATTGATTTATTAAATATGGTTGACAGTGGGTCACAAAGCTCCTCTTTGCATTCTTTAAGCACCCTAGCAAACACTTCATCCGGCCCTGGGGATTTGTTTGGTTTGAGTTTTACTATTTGTTTAAGAACATCCTCCCTGGTAACTGCTAAACTCGTCAACCTGTCCTCGTCCCCACCCACATAGACTTGTTCGGCTGAAGGCATATTGTTAAGTTCCTCTTTAGTAAATACAGATACAAAATATTTATTAAAAATACTACTCATCTCTTCATCACTATCTGTTATTTGACCTGTCTCAGTTTTTAATGGACCTATCCTTTCCCTAGTCTTAGTACGATATAACTGAAAAAACCCTTTAGGATTTGTCTTTGCTTGCCCTGCTATGCGAACTTCATAGTTTCTTTTTGCTTTCCTTATCTCTTTTTTAACATATCTAACCAGTTGTACGAATTCCTGTTCTAAAGTGACCTCCCCATTTTTAATCCTTTTGTACCAAGCTCTCTTTTTACCTATAAGGTTCTTCAAATTCTTTGTTATCCACTTTGGGTCATTAGTATACGATCTATTCAATTTGTATGGTATACTACGTTCCTGTGCTTTGTTTAGAATATTCTTAAATAAGTTATATATTGAATCCACATCGAAATCCCCATTTAAGTCACCTATCGCTGGGTTCATGTCTCGCTCCAAGACCGGCCCACACCCCATACCCAAGCCTTTCCAATCAATTTGACCCAAAAAATTTCTTAGGCTATTAAAATCAGCTTTTCGAAAATCTGGCACTTTAACAGAATTTTCTCCTACTGGTCTATTCCATTCTATGCTAAATCTGATTTCTTTGTGATCACTGCTCCCTAGCTCACTCCCTATTTCGATGTCATTAATTTGCGTTTCCCTGTTAGTTAACACTAAATCTAAAATATTATTTTCCCGTGTTGGTTCCTTAATGTGTTGCGTAAGAAAGCAATCGTCAATTAATTCTAGAAAATCTTCTGCTTCACTATTCCCTGTTTTGTTCAACCAGTTTATTCCGCTAAAATTAAAGTCACCCATGACATAAATACTGTTAGATCTAGATGCTCTAGATATTTCATCCCATAGATGCTTTGCTTCCATTCTGTCTAAATTTGGTGGCCTATATATTACTCCTATTATAATATTATTAGCTTTTTCGTTTAATTCAATCCAAATAGTTTCTGTGTGTGGCTCTGTTTTGATTCCCTCTTTGAGACTACATTTCAAATTGTCCCTAACATATATGGCTACTCCACCTCCTCGTCTAATATATCTATCTGTGTGAAATAGTTTAAATCCATATATTTGATATTCAGCTAATAGTTCTCTATTTTCTACATTCATCCACGTTTCGGTAAGTGCAATAATATCTATTTTTTCTGTGCAGACAAGAGCATTTAATTCGTTAATTTTATTTCTTAGACTTCTACTGTTAGTGTAATATACCCTAAGTGAATTGTTATTTTGCGGACCTTCTCTTTCCCTGATCGTTTTGCCAATTCCTTTCTCCCACAAACACATACTTTTATTACCTCCTTCCTCCAAATCAATTCCCATACCTCTATCTACTAACAGTTTAAACCCAAACAAACACCTCTAACCACTTCTTCTAACGAGTTCGCAACAGCAACAACCCCAGCTCTCGATAGATGCACCCCATCACGAGCATACATTTCATTTCTTCCATAGAAGTGTTCCCAGTTGTCTATGAAAGATGAATTTGAAGAATTGAATTGAAAACAAAGAATTTGAAGAACCTTATAGGTAAAAAGAGAGCTTGGTACAAAAGGATTAAAAATGGGGAGGTCACTTTAGAACAGGAATTCGTACAACTGGTTAGAAATGTTAAAAAAGAGATAAGGAAAGCAAAAAGGAACTATGAAGTTCGCATAGCAGGGCAAGCAAAGACAAATCCTAAAGGGTTTTTTCAGTTATATCGTACTAAGACTAGGGAAAGGATAGGTCCATTAAAAACTGAGACAGGTCAAATAACAGATAGTGAACATAAGAACATAAGAACATAAGAACAAAGGCAACTGCAGAAGGCCTGTTGGCCCATACGAGGCAGCTCCTATTTATAACCACCCAATCCCACTCATATACATGTCCAACCCATGCTTGAAACAATCGAGGAGTGATGAAGAGATGAGTAGTATTTTTAATAAATATTTTGTATCTGTATTTACTAAAGAGGAACTTAACAATATGCCTTCAGCCGAACAAGTCTATGTGGGTGGGGACGAGGACAGGTTGACGAGTTTAGCAGTTACCAGGGAGGATGTTCTTAAACAAATAGTAAAACTCAAACCAAACAAATCCCCAGGGCCGGATGAAGTGTTTGCCAGGGTGCTTAAAGAATGCAAAGAGGAGCTTTGTGACCCACTGTCAACCATATTTAATAAATCAATAGAGTCAGGCAGAGTGCCAGAGTTTTGGAAAGTTGCTAATGTGATACCAGTTTTTAAGAAAGGAGATAGATCACTTGCGTCTAACTATCGACCAATTAGCCTAACGTCTATTGTGGGAAAGTTACTCGAATCTATAATAGCAAATAAAATTCGTCTTCATCTTGAAAAACATAAATTAATAATTGAGTCGCAACATGGTTTTATAAATGGCCGTTCATGTTTAACAAATTTGTTATCTTTTTATTCTAGCATTGTTGAGGCAGTTGATAGTGGTAAGGATTGCGATGTTGTATACCTTGACTTTAGCAAAGCTTTTGATACAGTGCCACATGAAAGACTGATTAAAAAAATAGAGTCTCATGGTATTGGGGGTGCTATATTAAGCTGGATTAGGGCATGGCTATACCAAAGGAAACAGAGAGTTAGTATAAATGGAATCAAGTCAGAGTGGGAAAATGTTGTAAGTGGAGTGCCTCAAGGCTCTGTCCTGGGACCTCTGTTGTTTATAATATATATAAATGATTTAGATTCAGGTTTGAGTAGCAACATTTGCAAATTTGCCGATGATACGAAAATCGGTAGGGAAATTAATTCGGAGGAGGACTCACTATCACTTCATGTTGATCTAGATAGGGTTTTGAAATGGTCAAAAGATTGGCAGATGCAGTTTAATGCTGATAAATGTAAAGTTCTGAGGTTAGGTAATGATGATAGAGTTACAAGATACGAGCTAGATGGTGTTGTGATTGCGAAGTCGGATTGCGAAAGGGATCTGGGAGTTATGATTAGTAAGAATTTAAAACAAAAGGATCAATGCATAAATGTTCGTAATAAGGCAAATCGGACACTTGGATTTATTAATCGCAGCGTTAGTAACAAGACACCTGGTGTGGTTCTCAAGCTATATCTTGCTCTAGTTAGGCCCCATTTAGATTATGCAGTTCAGTTTTGGTCGCCATATTATAGAATGGATATAAATTCACTTGAACGTGTCCAGCGTAGGATGACTAAGTTAATTCCCCAAATTAGAAATCTTTCATATGAAGAAAGATTAACAAAGCTTAAGTTGCATTCACTGGAAAGGCGAAGAGTTAGGGGTGACATGATAGAGGTTTACAAGTGGATGAATGGACATAACCGGGGGGATATTAATAGGGTATTAAAAGTATCAACACAGGACAGAACACGAAACAATGGATATAAATTGGACAAGTTTAGATTTAGGAAAGACTTGGGTAAATACTGGTTCAGTAACAGGGTTGTTGATTTGTGGAACCAATTGCCGCGTAACATTGTGGAGGTGGGGTCCCTCGATTGTTTCAAGCACGGGTTGGACAAGTATATGAGTGGGATTGGGTGGTTATAGAATAGGAGCTGCCTCGTATGGGCCAATAGGCCTTCTGCAGTTACCTTTGTTCTTATGTTCTTATGTCTTCTTCCGTGGCAGAGGGTTGCAGGCGCCGCTCTGCTCCTTATTGTCCAAATTGCGTTGTCCCTCTTACAGTTGTGCATATCCTTGTTGAATGTCCTGACTTCCAGGACGAGCGTGTGTCTTGCTTTCCGACCGTCCCTCGTGGTCACTTGTCCCTCGATGGAATTCTAGGTGAATCTGATACTTTTGATATCGTTCGCCTTATGCGTTTTTGTTCTCGTATTGGCATTCTTGGTGATATTTAGCGCCCTCTGATTATTCCGCACTTTGATGGTGCTACATAGCCTTCCCGGTTTGGTGCCTTCTTTTGATAATTACCTTACCTTAGTATGTCACATATGCACTTATTAATAAGCCAATATTGACTATAAGCAAGTGCGAGAACAGGTTGCATGATCATTCAGTGGCATATAAATGAGCAATTAATAATTTAATTGACGAATAAGCCCCCATACCCACCATAGAGCCACAATTAGAGGATAGGACACCTGACAAGACGGGCCGCCGCCCCCCCCACCCCCCAGGGATGCAGCGTGAGTATACGCCCCACAACCACCACCTTAAGAACTGTCAGAGAACGTGGAGATCGGGTTTAGCAACAAATGCAAGGATTGACAATAAAAGCGTTCCCTCGCTCAAAACATCCCATACCACAGTTCTACAGATGAGTGTGCCTCCCCAAACACCCGGGCGTCAAAACAGAAGATGTCCGAAAGAATAATAAAAAATGGCAAAAAGTCGGCTGGAAATGACAACTAGAAAGGAGAAGAGGAGGAAAAATGAAACATAAGGAAGAGGAAAGAGCAGCCAGCATAAGTAATGAAGATAGCAGCAGGAGCATAAGGCTTCAAAAGGACCGAGGACTGTTCCATGAAGCATCACACCCCGGAAGTCGCCCACCAAGCCCCCTCACGACGACAATGGGCTGGAAAGGGAGGGGGGCAATTTCTGGGTAGAATATCCATCAAAAGAATATCTTTCATTATTCATGAGTGTTGCAGAATAATCACAAAAATATGTGATTCAGTTATGCGTAAGTATGAACTAGGAAAATGAAGCGAAAGTTCTGAACATTTTCGTGTTTCAACATATTATTAAAGAATTACAGTAATTTTGCTCGATATGTTGAATGACATTCCTGTATTTCCTTGATGTGTTGAAACACAAAAACATTCGGAACTTTGTTTAATTTTCCTAGTGGACACTTGCACATTCATGTGTATGAAGTAGTTACATAGCTCAAAGTACCCCCATACCATTTGGTCTGAAATCATTGACAACAGAGCAATCACAGATAGCACTGGAGAGTATGTCCCAGCTCTTGTTCACATAGTTTACAATTGGAATGTTCACCACAGGGGGTTTCATTACCAGCAGGCTCCTCCAATTTAAAGCGCCCCAGGCTCCCTCAAGGTTAAAAGCTATCAAGTTCCATTCTTCATAATTCAGTCACAGTTCATTAGTGAATTTACATAATTAAATTCTCTAGTGTTTTTCATCTAAATTACATACATGAAACCACCACTATTTAAGGTTTAATATTTATTTGCTAGGAATATATGTCCATTATAGAGAATTAGAAGTAATATGTACAATTGAATTAATATAATGTGTTGCATCTATGACAAAATATTATGGCAGGAAGTAGGATTAGTCTCATCATGTCATAACTCCCCAGAAATGTGCATTACCCACCATACCATGATGGATTTAAAGTACCTCAACCAATCTACTAGGTTGAGTTTTACTAGGCTTATTTGGAGTTTGGAAGGCATGCACTGTCATAACATTTTCTCAAAGATGTAATATGGTTTCATGATAGTATGAACAGAGGACAGTTTGTATTTATACAGTTGTATCTCAGTAAAGCTAATTAAAATATATATTTATTCATAAAAAGTGGAATCTGTATATTAATTATTAAATTATCAATGAACAGAGAAGGGATCCTCCAAGCTGACATGCTAGATAACATTTGAAGTGACAATATCTGGAGTACAGGTTATAGAGAGAATATAAAATAAAAGTTGAAAATTATATTGATTGTTTCCTCAACCTAATTCACATACCTCAGAAGTACTACAAAATTCTATGTACAAATACTAATACATTTTCCTGGCACATTAGTTCTGGCATTAACCAAATATATTCATGTTTGATCATTATTATTATTATGAATTATGCTATATTATTTATTCTCAAGCCAACTATGCCATTTTAACAGTCAAGAGTAGAGGACACACAGCAGTCTATAAACACACTCCACAGTTAAAAAAAAAAAAAATTCTTGTCTACCAATGCTTGACTCTCCAACATCTAGTATAATGGTGGCTCAGTTTGTTTCCTAGATTTAGATTCACGAAGCGCCATGTATTTCTTTTTACGTCACTGTGTTATGAAGATTCCCAAGTACTCTGTCAGAAGACCCATATGCTCCTCTCACCAAGGTGTTTTGACAAGAGTTACTTGGTGGATCACCTGCTTCTCAACAGAGGTCACAGTTACTTTTCATTTGACCAATCAGTGACTATCATTGTTCATTTTAAATGAACAAATCTACAAGGGCCATGATGAGGGTTCGAATCTACGTCCAAGAGGAGCCCAGACGTGTTTTAATCGACTGTGCCACGACATGGTGAAAGAATTGCAACCGGGAGTTCTACTGTCCTCACACGAATCCTGCAGTCTCTCCGAGACACAAACCAAGGTTTTACACAATTCCCCCATGCACTCGGGCTCTGTTAAAAAGCTGTTCTATCTCTTTGCCCTTACTTCATTACACACAGAAATCATAATAGCGTGATGCATCATATGAACAAATCCACAAGGGCCGTGATGAGAGTTCGAACCTACATCTGAGAGGACGTAGTTTGGTGCATCACACTATTGTGATCCAGGAGGAACACTTGTGGCCACAGATAGGAAAGGAGCAGAAGAATGGAGATGATACAGGTGTCAGGGTTTAAAGTTCAAAAACGGTTTTGGAACGCAGGAAGGGAAGAAGGATGGGGAAGGAAGAGTAGTACAATGCAACGCATGAGCATAAATAATGGGAGAGAGGGAGTCAAGAGAGCAGACCTGGTGCCAAGCCTTGGGGAAAGATATACAATCATGGTGCTTCAAGGTAAGGATGGCCTTTTTGAACTTATAATGGATGCACGTACAAGAAAAGACAGGAGGGGCCTCACTACAGTTAATGCAGCAAGCTTGGGAAGAAGAGGTGCTTACAGCTTGCGCATGATAATTTCTAGGGTTACTACACAAGGGGCAAAGAAATATCTTGCTGATGCACCTGAAAGAATCATGACCAAATTTCCAACACCTATTGCAGAGGCATGGAGAAAAGATGTATTCCTGAATGAAGCATCTGGCACTGGCAAGAATGACAAGACAAGGGTTCTACTATCAAAAGTGATCTTAACTATAGGAAGGGGTTGATCATGACGACCACAAGGACGACGATAGAAGGAATAAATTTGGAGGATAGAAAAGCCCTGGACTTTGAGGAAACATTTATTGCCCTCATGGCAATCCGAGGTTTTTATCTCTAGTTGCATCATGGCGTTAAACAACAGTGCCAATGCTGGTGGCATTCAATCCCCCCCCCCCTTTTTTTTTTTTTAACCTGAACCAAGGTCTCACCAATGCAGAACAAAGTAGCTAGGCAGGTGGTCGCCTCCTGGGAAGGGGCCACAACTACACATGTCTGGGTGGCATTAAAAGTAACCTGGGAATCGAGTCAACTAGGTTTTATGGTTGTGCACATCATCACGGTGGGTATGTTCATCGTGACGAAGATCAAAATACTTTTGGCCACATAGCAGGGCCAAACACATCCTGGAACGTAACAGTTATAGCAGGGAGCACATGTGCAGGATAGCAACTGTACTTCACGGGAAATGTGGTTCAGCACTGTGCTTCACGGGAAGGGTGGTTCAGCACTGTGCTTCACGGGAAGGGTGGTTCAGCACTGTACTTCAAGGGAAGGGTGGTTCAGCACTGTGCTTCAAGGAAAGAGTGGTTCAGCACTGTTTCAGGGGTAGTGTGGTTCAGCACTGTGCTTTGAGAACTTACTGTACCGTCCCAATTTTAATTAATTAATTAATCCACAATTATCTTTCAGAAATATTGTTCACTTGCAAGGTATTGAGAGTGAGAGATGCTTGATGACAATCTGGGTATTCTAATATGGTTAAAATACAATTCCTGCAAAGTATCCTACTAACTTCTTTCTACGTAATATAATATAAACTATGACAAAACGGTACATGTTGCATATTTAATTTCGGAGGAAAAATATACATCACTTTCCCTACACACACAGTCTGTTCCACCAGCCAGTATTGTCTGGTAGGTCACTTCACATAAGTGGCTCAACATAGTTTCCTGGGAAGAGGCCTGTCACTCCATTCATGACACCCTCCCACCACCCATCATCATTCTTCTTGAGCACGTAGATGACAGCATTCTCCGAGAATGTGAGTTCGTCTTCTTTGTCGGCCGAATAGTCATACACGGCAATCACTGAAATATTATCAAAATTAAATTAAGGTGATAAAATTAACGAACAGTACATCTGCATTCAAACAAACGCACCTCTTTAAAATTCCAGCATGGACCAAACAAATTGTATTCGGTACAAATTATTCAGTGGAACATACAAATATTTGATTAAGTGAAGATTGTTTGTCCAAGCTGTCGCCAAGGCCGAATGTCAGAGGCAGCTGTATTATCGTCAATGATTCAACTTCTCAAAGTGTAAACTATTGTACAGTGAACAAATCAGTGTAGAGTACAGTACAGTGTTTAAGAACTTTCAATGAAACAAATACAACAAAATATTTTACAAATTATATTATAAAATACCAATATTTAAAAAACCAGCATTGAATGTAATGAAATGCCATTTTCTGAGTGAGCCCCAGAGGCTCCCTGAAGCTATCATACCACTAAGTGTCATCAGTTGCAGAATTATTTATACCTACTGGGAACCAGGAGCCAGAACCTGGTCCCCTTCCTCCTAGATGCAAACCCCGAAAACTTAAGAGCTACCCGAAGCGACCAGCACCAAAGAGCTATGGACCGAAGGGACCCAACCCCCCCAGTCAAGACAATGACCCATGGAGGAACAGTCTGATTGGAGCCAGATCACAAAGCCCTGAGGAATCTCAGGGTCAGGCTCTTCTGTAATACTATCATGGCTAATAATACTAGTTACATATATATTTTAATATTATTAGGCAATGCAGTGGTCACAAGCTGAACAGCAGTGCTGTGAGCTCATGCTGCATGTGCTAACTTTGGTTGCTCACTCAGTACCAAGAATCTCACACCTGGGAATGTTGCCCATGATTTAAAAAAAAACGGCGTCTGTTTACAAGAGCCCTGAGGAAGCTGGTGTGAACCCCATATAGCTGCAGGAGTTTTGAATGCTATGCTATACCTATGAGCACCCAGAGGCACCTTGTGCACCACCGATCTAGCACCTCAAGGCACATTGTGCAGTACAGTGGTTAATGCCTGCCACACCACACCATACTGTGTACCAGACAAAGGGGAGGGCACCAATGCCCCTGGCTGGCTTGGTGAGCGCTAGTCACAAAGTCTCAACCAATGGCCGAGGCATCTGTGAAGACAGCGAGCGACATCTTCACTCTCTTCTTCGAGCGAGGGAGTGGGAAGGCGCTACCCGCCAAACACACACCGAAACTACGACGTTGGTACAACGTTCGAACAAGTTTTAACACTTCCTAACCAGTTATAACAACCAATATAGCAAATTGTAACAACGTTCTAATACGTCATAAACACGTTAAGCCAAGATGTAACAACTTTATTACAAGTTGTAACAAGCGGAAAATAGAGACAATTTCGGTTTGTGTTTCCAGGGTATGGCAATGAACCCCGAAAAACTCAAAGAGGAGACTGATGATGCAGCAACCAGCTCTAAGACACCAGAGTCTGCACCCAGTGATCATGGGTGGTGAAAGAGGGGCACCCTAAAAGTACCAGAACAGCTTCCAAGCCAAATCCTGTCCTGTAGGAAATCAAACGGGTAAAATTCAGACACTTGCACAACTGCTCGAGCAATTGCCGAGACACACGGATCCCCCTCAACACCAACAGATAGTAGGACTGCAGCATGAGCAAGGCCACAGGAGGTAGGGAAAGCAATGCCAACCGAGAATCCCAAAGGAGGCCTAACCAGGTCCAAACCCAAGATAGAACCAATTTGGACTTCCGCCAGTTCACCAGAACTCGAATCTGGCAAGCTGAGAAAGAACCAGATCCCTGGCTAGCAGACAGGCAGACTGGCTTGGAGCCTAAGCCAGCCAATCGTTGAGATAGGCCAACACCTGAAGACCTAACAAATGAGGCCGGGTACCCGATTCAGCCCATTGGGAGAGCCTGAAAGCAATAAGCCAGTCGCCCCGCAATGAAACCTAACCAATCCCTAAATCCTGAATGGATAGGGACGTGCCAATAAGCATTCTTACGGTCCAGGGAAATCATCCAAGAGCCCAAGTGAACGAGCTGGAACTGGGACAACGTAGGCATCCGAAAAGAGGGGCAAAGTATCAACCAGTTCAGACAGGAAAGATCCAAAATGTACTGAAGAAATTAGGTCTTTTCGACCGTGCCCAAAAGCACCCGCACCGAGATGACTTGACAAAGGGAAGGAGAGGCCTGCCCCTGAAGCCCCCAATAGGGCATAAACGGCCCACTGCCAATGCAAGCGACAAGACACAACCCAAAACGCCTGTGAATCATGGGACCAAGTGCGAGCCAAGTGCTTTGACGGGAAGTCAGTCTTCCTAACAGCGAGCACTGCGCCAACCAGGTGAAGATAAGGAGGACGGGGGAAACATATCCGACCCGGCTGCCAGAACCATAGAGGACCCACCTCGACTAAAAGCAAGCAAAACCCTGCCCTACCCCTCCAGGAAGGCCAAGCCCTATCCCTCCGGGAAAGCCAAGACTGATCTCCTCGGAACATACAGCAGATCAAACAGGACAGCAACTCACTGAGGCAGCCGACAAGTTTGGTAAAGGGAAATTTATTATATTCCATTTTATTTTAATTGATTATAAATTATAATTAAATTTTAAAATAAATGGACTATGATTTATGTTTAAAATTTTAGAGCAGTGGACTGTATACTGTTAACTCCTCACAAATATATCCCACAAACTTTGGGGGTTTCAATTTATCAATGTATTAGGCTATAGCAAATTAATAAATTCTCATTAATTAAATTACAATAGATTATTTAATTATGATAGATGAAATTAATTTGCTCCATCCTGAAAAGATCTTATAGGACAGCTTAGCTGTTCTATTGAATAGATGCTCATAATAGCAGTGACCCAGACGCGAAGTGAACACACAACAATGGTGTCTCCTTTCAGATGAACAGCAAGTGTATTCTTCTCATCTGTAGCACAATATTCCTGCCAACGAGTTACAATATAAACACCATCTTAAATGTTATACACTTAATTCCAATGTGAATGGATTAAGTCAAACTGAAATCAAAATTAATTGATATTATATTAAGAGATAGGGCTCATCCTTGGTTATTATTAGGCATACTTCATAACCAGGGCAGTTAAACATTAATATATTGAGCTCAACAATTAATTATACTGTACCAGAACGATAGCCTTCCCAGCAGTTGACACTGTTGTTGACATTGTTAATTAAGGCTGCTTATGGCACGATGATTTACCTCATCAACCAGGCTGTGACTCATACGCCAGGTTGCGAGCAGCCGCGTCCAACAGCCTGGTTGACCAGTCCAGCAATGAGGTGATCTGGTCGATGACCGGGCCGCGGGGTCGCTAAGCCCCGAAATCACCTCAAGGTATGATTACTTGGAATATAATGAATATGCACGAAGTCAGCCAACACGTCTGCTCAGCGCCCTGGTCAAGATGGCCATCTCTCTTCCAGGGGATGAGATCCCTTTAGAATACTTTTAATTTACTTTATTATTGGGATTTATGCATTAAGTAGCCCTCAGACTACACACAATAATTACTTGCTAATACCTGTAGACGTTATCTTCAGGTTATCTCAAGATGATTTCGGGGCTTAGCGTCTTTCATTTTCATTTCTCCATAGTCACTAAGAGTTAAGATGGGCACCATATAACCTTTACATAATCCAGCTTTGGACTCACAAAGGTCGTGAACAATTTCTTTAATATTTCACCATCAATGTATTTAAAAGCAATTCCGAAATTGGAAAGCGTAGCATAGGCTCCTTGCACAATGTTATTTATGTACTCCTCAGGGTATAGTTTTCTGTTTAGAACCACCCCTAGATCTCTTACCGTATCAGAATTTTGTAAAGCCTTTTAACATAATTTGTAGGTTGTGTGTGGTTTATTTTCTCCTATTCCACATTCCATAACATGGCATTTATTCACATTAAATTTGATTTCCCAAGTGGTGCTCCATACACATTTCCTCCAGGTCTTCTTGAAGGGCATGACAATGATGTAAGCTTCTTATTTTCCTTAGTATCTTAGCATCACCAGCAAACATGTTCATATAATTCTGTATTCTTTCTGGTAGGTCATTTATGTAGACAATATATATTACCAGTGCATGAACTGAACCCTGAGATACTCCACTTGTGATATTTCTCCAGTCCGATACATTGCCTCTGATCACTGCCCTCATTTTTCTGTCAGAAAATTTTTCATCCATGTTAGAAGCCTCCCCCGTCACTCCTCCAGTATGTTCCAGAATATGTAGTGTAGCATGAGCCAGGTCTCAAGTGTGCTTGAAGTTGCATGTATTTAGGGTTTCCTTCCCTTGGAGCTCCTTAGCACTGCCCCTTGCACCGACAGTTCTCTTCTCTGTGTTCGGGGGAGTCGCTCCCTTAGAGGTCCTCCTTGCTTGGGTGGCAAGGAGGAATTGACTTGCCTTGGGTGAGTCAATAGTTCTTGGCTCCACTATCATTACCCAAACAAGTAGTTTAGCATGAATAGGTTTAGTGCCAATGGGAAAGGTGAGTGGAAGGCAGGAAACAAGACTGATCAAAATAATACACTAAAGTGAGATAAAGTAGTGCAGCAACATTGCCACTTGACCAATCAATGAAGCGCGCGTGCGCACACAATGTAGCCAAGCACACAGACGGTACCAATCTACATAACAGTGGAAGTTGAATTAAATGAAGGAATGAGAGCAATAAGTCTTACCTTTCTCAATGTAATGTGGAGGAACAGCAGGTGCGGTCGATCCAGTGATACGGTGTGGGGCTGGGGTGTCATCCACAACTACAACAAACCAACAAATTTTGATTGTTATTATTTTCACACACATTTGTGTGATTATGTATCATTACAATTAATACTCAAGAGAAAGAGGCACATCTCGAATGCCTATGATAATACTTGCTTTGTGCAAATGACATGCAAGTTTTATAAGGCAAACCAGCAATTAATGTACAGTGGTACCTTCGTTTACAATCATAATCCGTTCCCAGAGACACGTCGTCAACCAAAGATTAGTCAACCAAAATTAATTTTCCCATATAAAATAATGTAAATTAAATTAATCCATTCCACTCCCAAAAATTAGCTTAAAACCAGCATTGAATGAAATGAAATGCCATTTTCTGGGCGAGACCCAGAGACTCCCTGGAGCTATATCGGGCTGATGTGCATATAAAAACAAGCAAACAAGCATAATGTCACCACAACTGCCACGCATCCATCTGTGCAACCCCCCCCCTCCCCATCCCCGTCCTCCTCCCAGGGAGGAGAATGGGGGTCCTCCTTGCTTGGGACCACCCAAGCAAAGGGATCCCAGACCTCCACGTCGGCTGCTCTCCTCAGTTCAGAGGCTGAATATCAAAAATGAGAAAAAAACGCTGACCAGAGGGAGGGAGGGATGCTGGGGAGCCTCCGGGTCTCTCCCAGAAAATGGTATTTCATTACATTCAACGCTGGTTTTCTGTGGAGAGCCCCTTCTGCTTCCCAGAGCTACCTAACCAAAGATGAAGGAAAAAAGGGACTTACCCAGGAGGCGTCCGTCATTCGCTCCTCAACTCAAAGTCGAGACAACTGGTTGCAACCTGCAACCCAAGGCTAAACACGCCCGAGAGGGGCCAGAAACATTAACAAGGTACCGTGCAGCCAGGACTCTGTTCAACCTCCAAAAGCCCCGTGCCTGAATGTCAGCCCAGGACACTTTACCAAAAACAGCAGCCAAAACCACGAACTTACGAACGTCGTGGGCACAGGGATAGACTGCAGGCTGGCTGGACCAAATAATCCTGCAGACGATCTGGGAGACCCACGCCCTGGAACAGGAAGAAGGGAAACCGGGTCCACCCAAAGCGCATCCCCTGCCAGACGCCGTGGCACACAAATTTGCGACAAAGAGTCGCAACCGGACACAAAACATAATGCACCGCGCGGCCGAACCAACCATCAACAACCCAAGGACCCCTTCGAAAAGCAGCAGACTCATTCTACGCCAGAAAAGAAGGAGATTGAAAAGCAGCAGACTCATTCTTTGCCAGAAAAGAAGGAGACGGCTGCAAACGAACAAAACAACCATCAGGACCGACAGAGCAGAAATCCCAGTGCCGGAGGAGAGCATGAAGTGCTCCCTCCGACCCGACCCCCCAGAGGCCAATGCCAACAAGAATAGAGCCTTAGAAAACCAGTCCTGAACCGAGGGGGGGCCACCACAAACCGAGGACGAGAGAGTAGAGAGAGCACCCCGGTCCAACGACCAGGATGGCTCCGGCGGTGCACGAGCAGGCTCGCCGTCACCACAAACGGGTCACCACAACCTGGGTAAGGTGTGTGAACATGTGAGGAGCCAGATTCTAACCGAATGGAAGGCAATGAATGCAGTAAGCCTGTTGCCCCCAGGACAAAACCAAGCCAGTCCCTGAATCCCCAAATGAATCGGGACTTGCCAATACGCATCCTTAGAGGTCCAGAGACACCATCTAAGAACCCGTCGCCAAAAGCAGCCAGACCTGAGAGTGTGTGATCATCCAAAAGGAGTGGCAAAAGACCCAGGGATTCAGATGGGACAAATCCAGTATGAACCGCAGATCCGCACAGGCGGGAAACCCACCTGAAAGACACTGTCATTTCAACCACGCACTCCAGGATGACCAGAGCGTAGGGGAAGGAGGCCGGCCCTGCCAGCCCCGATCTCCCCCCCTCCTAAGGAGGAGGAACGACCCAATGCCACCGCAGGCTGAAGGAAATGACCCAAAATGCCCACGAATCGTGGGACCAGGTGAGAGCAAACAGCCCGAGCCTCCCTCCTATCGCCCTGTCAACGGGGTGAACTGTGAAAGGGATGTCCGCGAACCGCAAAAGGGCCGACGACCCCTATAAGAGCCCAACCGACACTCAAGAGTAATCACTGCACCGACCAGATGCCGACGGCTCCACAGGAGGGGCTGGTCCTGAATCTGACATTATATACTTCTCAATTATATACAAGTTGTCTCTATAGACCATTGCTCCTCGCCCCTCTCTGAGGGGGTCAGGTTCTGGCTTTGGTCCCCCGGTAGGCCTAGAACTTCATCGATTGACTGTTGCCATGGTCTAATACATGCACATCAGCCCGGTATAGCTCCAGGGAGCCGAACGGGCTCTCCACAGAAGAGGAGGCAAACAATGAAATTGTTCACAAAGAATTCAAGCACGGCTGTGGTCGTCATTATGCAGGATACACTTGTAAACATACTGAGAGTGTCGCGCTCGTTCAACCCATATGCATACGAACAGACGTCGTCTTCCAGGTAAACCGTCGTACACCAATTCAAATTTTACGATGAATTTGACATCATATACCAAAAAATTCGTACTCTAGGGCAGTTATCACCTGAGGTTCCACTGTACTGTGATGCCTGAACAAAGGAGATACATATCCTATAAAAATTAAACTAGATAATGCAACATTATATTCATATCTGTATTCCAAAACTTTAAATTTAAATTATCCACAAGACTAGTATAGTATTCATGTACCTTTCTCCATGAAGTGCGGAGGCACCGCTGGGGGGATGTCTGCATCACTCGTGGGTGGTGGAGGAAGAGGAGGAGAAGAAGCACCAGATGATCGACTGTTGTACTCTTGCTCACTGATAACTCCAGAAGAAGCAGGGGAGGGGGGTGCTATATGTCATGGAAAGGCGTAAAGACAAAAGGGAAATAATTAGTCATCAGCAGGTATTGAAGATACTGAAAATAATCATTCCAATTCAACAAGATAAATTGATTATAGTACACTTAATATTTGTAACTAAGTAACTCCACATACAAATTTAAATAATTTTTAATACTGTAATTATAGTTAGTTCACATCTTGGGGAATCTTGCTTGGTATGACAATACCTCATCACATTAGTGTACAAATTTAAGAGTGAAATAAAAAAAGCATAAAGAAAACAGGTTAGTATCCAAAAATGTCAAAAGTGGTAAAAGCTATCGGGTTTCCATTTAAGTGATTACTCACTCATGTTATAAGCATTGAGAGGTCAAATTTGGCAGTCCTGTTGCCAGTTAAACAACACTAAAGCCTTACAGAAAATTTTCTTGTCATTAGTATATTGTTATATATTTTGTATATTAGATGAACAGGAAAACATATAATGTACTTTGACAATACAGTATTCTTATTTGCATGCTTCTCTGACAATCCATAAATACCTTAAGTCTTTTCAACACAAATGGTTTAATTATTTACATTACACTACTCATGCTAGACCATAATAATACCAGCATTTTAAATCTTTAGTTTGGATATAAAGCTAAATACCGACAGAGAAATTATCCTTACCCAAAACAACTCTTACATTCAATGCTGACTGAAGAATTAAACCATATTTGATAATTGTTTAAATTGTGGCATTACACCCACACTATGGGTGGAGAAGCTGCAGTGCAAGCTGCAGTGCTTCACAACAGTAAAATGATTTGTAGTTCATGACAAGCATTAAATTAAAATGTGTGTTTTATATTACATTTTGAATAATTATGGCACCAAAAATTGCCAAATAAAAAATAAATTCCATTTATTTATTAAGAAGGAATATTTATTTGAAGGAATAAAAAATTATTCCTTCAAATAATTACATTACCCAAATTATACTCTAAGCCCTAAATTACTTTTTAATAATCATATAAATTAATTTCAGAACTGTATGTCAAAGAATATTAGTGCCCAAAACAACGAAAAGACAAAAATTAGATAACAAATAATGTAAGTTATACAGTACACACAATGTTCAGTCTACTGTTCTCTATACTGATGGTTTTAAATTCTAGCTTCTAGGTCTGCCTATTGACAGTTTTGAATTGTGTTTTTTTTTCCTTCTGTCGGGAGCCCCATTGGCGCCCTGAAGCTAGCTTACTGATTAAGTGCCATACTATGCCTAAACGCCGTAGTATGCATCTATGCCTAAATCTGTGTTCTCTTGAGCACAGGCAGGAGAGATACATAATAATTTACACACGGAAAATAGTAAAGGGCCTGGTCCCAAACCTGCACACAGAAATAACATCACACGAGACCAGAAAGCATGGCAAGATGTGCAGAATACCCCTGATGAGGAGCAGAGATACAATAGGTACTCAGAGAGAGAACTATCAACATCAGAGGCCCGAGACTGTTCAACATACATACATACATTATTTTTATATATATATATATATATATATATATATATATATTATATATATATATATATATATATATATGTCGTACCTAGTAGCCAGAACGCACTTCTCAGCCTACTATGCAAGACCCGATTTGCCTAGTAAGCCAAGTTTTCATGAATTAATTGTTTTTTGACTACCTAACCTACCTAACCTAACCTAACCTAACTTTTTCGGCTACCTAACCTAACCTAACCTATAGAGATAGGTTAGGTTAGGTTAGGTAGGGTTGGTTAGGTTCGGTCATATATCTACATTAATTTTAACTGCAATAAAAAAAATTGACCTCATACATAATGAAATGGGTAGCTTTATCATTTCATAAGAAAAAAATTAGAGAAAATATGTTATTTCAGGAAAACTTGGCTTATTAGGCAAATCGGGCCTTGCATAGTAGGCCGAGAAGTGCGTTCTGGCTATTAGGTACGACATATATATATATATAATATATATAATATAATATATATATATATATAATATATATAATATAATATATATATATATATATATAATATATATATATATATATATATATATATATATATGTCGTACCTAGTAGCCAGAACGCACTTCTCAGCCTACTATGCAAGGCCTGATTTGCCTAATAAGCCAAGTTTTCCTGAATTAATATATTTTCTCTATTTTTTTTCTTATGAAATGATAAAGCTACCCATTTCATTACGTATGAGGTAAAAAAAAATTATTGGAGTTAAAATTAACGAAGATATACGACCGAACCTAACCAACCCTACCTAACCTAACCTATCTTTATAGGTTAGGTTAGGTTAGGTAGTTGAAAAAGTTAGGTTAGGTTAGGTTAGGTAGGTTAGGTGGTCGAAAAATCATTAATTCATGAAAACTTGGCTTATTAGGCAAATCGGGCCTTGCATAGTAGGCTGAGAAGTGCATTCTGGCTACTAGGTACGACATTATATATATATATATATATATATATATATATATATATATATATATATATATATTAGATAAGAAACCTTGTGTTGAGCTAGTATCAACCAGCCTACTAGGCATTGTCTCGTATCGCCTGCAACGGGTGTGAGAAACGAGTCGAGTAAATCAAGAAAGCTAGTTGTCGGTACAGCTGTCTGTAAGACTCTTGTATTTGTCACTGCAGTGTATGTGTTAAGCACCCACCACACATTGTTATACTGATTGCCCACTATACAGTATGGTTTTAGTAATACAGTACTGTACTGATTCATTTATGTGATTTTCATGTGTGTTTTTCTATCTCTTTCCAGGGAACCAGTGAAAGAGTAATTTTTTTGAGTACTGTGTCTGGGTGACACGTATGAGTATTATTGTTACTCATTGTGGATCCAGGAAGTTACGAAGGACCACAGGGACCCTAATGACTACAGTGAGCAGCTACCACGCATGTCCTAGCTGCACACTGATGTTGTCAAACATTAAAGCGACTGCAAACTCTCAGAACTGCCATTCAATATTAAACTCAGTGGCCATTCTCTTCAATTAACAAAGACAAGAGTAGGAAAGAATATACAATTCTAATTTTCAGATGCTTCGAGTTGCTACCATGCTGTTCTACATCTATAAATATCACAATGAAAATATGCTAAAAAAATTAAATTTTAAAATAAACAGTTAAAGTCAAAGAGTAAGCATGCAAACTTCATCAGACCATCTGCAATCTTCCATGTTACTTAAATAATCTTATTAATACCATGCAATATTTTTATTCTAAAAAAATTTTCACACTAAAACAACTTAGAATTTAGACACTAAAGTCTGAAGTATGCTACTGTATTAAAGCATTTTCTCAGTATTTTTCAATTCATGAAATAATTGAGGGTAAAGTATTAAAGAGAGAAAGTGCAAGAGAATTTTCCATACCAAAAATCCAGGTTTGAATGTAATGAAACACCTCTTTCTGTCTTTCTGGTAGATCCCCGGTGGGTTCGTGAAGCTATCTTGCTAAGATGGCTTCACGTTACCAGGTCACATCATTCATAGGAGTCTTGTTTGGCTTACCTGAGAACAGAACCAGAATCTGGCCCACATCACACACACGGAGACAGCAGGTGGACGATTAGTGTCACCAGACACCGGGAAAGTGTCCAGAAAGTCAGCAAAGCAATACAGACAATTGTAGGGGTCGTAGAAAATGAAGCACTGAAACAGAAACAATTCCACAAACAATTTATTCGAAGCAAATGGTTCACTCTAAACTAGCTCAAACTCCTAAGTGCAAATGTCCACCAACAGAGTTCCAATCAGAGCTCCCAGCTATCTGCCAGCTCCAGGTTAGTATTGAGCTGATAAACTATGAACTGATGAACCTGGTAGGGAAAGACTCCCTGGTCACCAGGGCTCGTTACTGGAAATGCTCGTTAATAGAGCCGCTCGTTAATCGAGGTTCCACTGTACTCAAATATCAGTACTATGTGGTCACGTATTCCCAAGGAGACTTCCAACTTAACTTTCCTTGTACTGAACTCATTCAGGGTATTCTGCACCCAATGCCTAGGATAAGAAGGCATCGTCCCAAAGAGAAGGATTTGGAGCTAATTATATGTTGGGAAACTGAAGGCTTTGCATCCAGTGCGAAGGACTAGCCCAACTGCCTTCACTGTTGAAGTGGATAGGACCACACCTAAAAGTAGCCAAGCTACCTAGCAATAGAGGTAAACCCTGACTTTTAGGGGTCACAGCTAAATCCACAGCCAAGCCCTGACCTGAAGAGTCACAGCTAAATCCCCAACTAAACCCTGACTGGAAGAGTTTAATAGTGCAAGTGTGCTATGATGAGCCCTTATGGAAGGGTCATCCTAGAGCTACACACATGGAGCTCAAAGCAAATAAAGTGCCAAGTTCATGCAAGAGTGCCAGTAGATAAATATATCCTTGAGAAGCAAATATTAAAGTTTTGGAATGATAAACGAACCAAATGGTCCCCCCTCCCCCAAAGAATGAAGTCCAAATGATAGCCAACACCTAGCTAAGAAAGAAGTGGGACTCAGTATGAAGAGGTGGCCCAAGAAACTTTACACATTGCCATCCCTTTACACATTATCACATCAGCAACTGGGCTGATCGGGGGCCAGCTGGAATCCCATCTGTTGGCAGCCATTTGTACTTGGGGGTTCAAGCTAGTTTCAAGTGAACCATTTGTTTTGAATGAATCATTTGCAGTTGCTAAGCTGTTTCAGTGCTTTGTTTTCTATGAACTTTGCAGTTATCTGTATTGGGGCCAGGTTCTGGCTTCTGGTCTCCAGTAGGCCCAACAAGACTCCTATGGATGATGTGACCCTGCGAGATAGTTTCCGAGAGCCACCAAGGAGCTCACCCCAGAAATCATATTAACATATCCAAAAAGATCCTTGGTAGCATTCATATAAACTTTTAATATTATTGAAATCTAATTGCCATGAGGCAGCAATAACTTCAGAAATGTACCATAACGTGACACTAAATGCATACAAATCACTTCTACACACAGACTTAATTATTTCAGGAATATTACACGTGTTATACTCAATTGGTGATGTAGAAAGTGAACAGCCTATACATTCAGCTATCAGTGTGTCTCACACAACTCAGGATCATAAAAACTACACCAAAATACCACATGCATTTTGAAACAAGCATTGTCCGAGCTAAGCTGGCACCGGACCAGGTTACTAGACTAGTCACCTAAGACCAGCTCGTTGGCCTTGTTTGACAGGCTCTTGTTAGTGAGGTTCTTTGGCAAAGTCATGGCAGGTCGTATCAGGGTAGGATAGCCTGGTGAGCATGTGTGTGGAGAGATGCATTAAAATATTATCTCTCAACAGGGGGCATTCAACTAATCTGGGTTAACTTAGGTTAGTAACACAGGTTGTTCCATCACCTAACAACCTCAATTAAAGATACCAGTTTTCATCAAGTGCACTATCAATTAACAGTTCTTTGGAATTGCATACAGCACAAATAAATATGTGAAGTAATCATGATTTACACATTGAATTTCTTAACAAATTTGTCTACATAAGTGAAAATCCTAAATTTTAATACCATGATGAGATATAAACACAGACCCTGTAGTTGCTGAAATTAAGCTATGGGATATAAAAATCCAGTACCGAATGTAATGTAACACCTCTTTCTAGTGGGTCCCCTTGGTGGCTCCCCAAGCTACCTTCTTGGATAGCTCCAAACGAAGCACATTCCACTAGGCCTCTGTGAGTAACAAGTGCCTACCAGTGACTAGCAGCAAAACCTGGTCCCCTTAATAGAAGCAAAGAAGTCTGGGGATACCCGATCATCCCAGGCCAAGAGGAATAAAAAAAAGGTTAAGTGCAATGAAATGCCTCATTCTGGTGGGTTTTCAGCGGCTCCCTGTTGCAAGCCAATGGGTTAGCTCCAAATTTCTTCACACCAGTCATATCGTCACACCAGGTCCTTGCAAATCATCAAAAGCAATACAGTATGGAGACCAGAGGGCAAAACCCAGACCCCCCCTCACAGAGGTAAAGAGAAGGGGGCGATTAATTATCACCCTAATCAAGAAATAAGCAACCAGAAAGGTAGAGTAAAACAAAGCAGACAACAAGGCATATATAAACAGCTCATAAAATGAGACACCCAGTAATTGGGTCATTCACTGGTAGCAAGTGACTACCACAGAGTGGTAGACGATTGGAACAAGTTAGGTGAGAAGGTGGTGGAGGCCAAGACCGTCAGTAGTTTCAAAGCGTTATATGACAAAGAGTGCTGGGAAGACGAGACACCACGAGCGTAGCTCTCATCCTGTAACTACACTTAGGTAATTACACTAGGCAGCAGCACCTGGGAGGCTCCCAGATCAGCCAGTGGAGGCCCTCAGTTATGAACCGACCAAAGGCAACAAACTGACACACCTGAAAGGAAAAGGGAGGGTCCAGGGAGGCACCGAGGACCTATCAGAAAGCGGCATTTCATTACATTCAATACTGGTTAATGTTTCACACATCTTTTTTCCCCTGAAAACACAATTAGGTGAATACAACTAGGTGAATACATAGCAATGAACCTAGAATGATTAGAACCATGGTCAAGCCACCAGCAAAACCACCTACCAGCAAATGTAAACAGCCTGGAAGTACTAGGGGCTGCAGCCAATCTGGAGAGAAAACATGAAGCCCATGTTGTAAGGAAGGAGTCCTTTTTGGAAAAATATGTTAGTGGTGATATTTACTGTAATTACTTAAGTGTAATTACCTAGTGTAGTTACAGGTTGAGAGCCAAACTCATTGTGTCCCATCTTCCCAGTACTCTGTCATAACACTTAGTAACTACTGACAGTTTTGTCCACCACCACCACCTCACTTAACTTATTCCAACTCTCTACCACTCTGTTTACAAAAAAGAAAACTTTCTTGTACTTTTTTGGCACCTTTTTTTTCCTTAGCTTGAATCTGTGTGCTTTGTTCTTGAAGTTGCTGATTTCAGGAATTCCTCTTTGTCAATTTGGTCGATTCCTGTTATTATTTTTTAAGTAGTGATGTATCACTGGTATGTTTGGGAGTTTGGCCTCTTCCTATATTGATTCCATTTTTGTGTCATTTGGTCTGGCCCTCTAGCAATTTCTGTTGAACCAATCCTGTTTCCTAGTTCTGTAACTTTGCTTTGGTATACATTTTTTGTACCTTTATCATACATTTCACAAAACTTGACATACATCTCACTTATTTCCCTGTCTAACAGCAAGTCTTTTCAGTCAAATTCTTTAAAGAAATTTCCAAGTTCCTCATAATGTCCTCTCCTGAAATCAGGTTTTTCAACTGCTTCAACTTCCTCATTTTCTTCTAGATTATAATGTATAGCATACTTTATTCCCAAAAAAGACATGGTCACTTTTACCCAAGGGAGGAAGGTAATGAATATCAAATATTTCTTCCTCTTTCCTGGTGAATATCAAATCCAGTATGGAGGGAACATCCCCTACCTTCATCCTTGTAGATTGTTTAAAATGTTGATACAGTACATGAATGTTTCCAGGATGAGGTTTACAAATCTACATGTCCAAAAGTCCTCTGTTCTAGTTTCACATGCCTCCCAGTCTATGGATTTCAAGTTGAAGCCGCAGACTACCAACAGTCGTGATCTATCTTTATCCACTCTCGCTATAATCTCTCATTATTGTTATAGTCTATAACAATGTTATAAACAATAAGTTTATAACAAAGTCCCTCTCGTTTATTATCCAGCTCCTCCTCTGTGATAATCAATCAATGAAACATCCAAGGAGAACACGAGTCGTGTCTTGTATACTTCAGGGTCAACATAGTCAGCATCATGTGCTGACAGGATGCCAGATAACATGGCCATTGCACAACCTCTGACAGCCCCTCCACCCAGTAAAAAGTTACACATGTATTTATATATATATATATATTTAAGTTTTTCTTATTTTTTTAATATTTAACAAGTCTATAATGAAAAATTATTTTTGGGATTTTTAAATTTGTTTGCGCATAGGCAGATATGACTATTTTTCAATAACCATACATTTAGAATTAAAAAGTACAGGAGGCTCTTGTCTCTACATCCCACAAATATTTCCACAGTAAAGCATAAGCAACACTGTTGGATAAGTTTAAACAGTACATTACATACAAATAAAATTGATAATTCAGCTAGAAGCTAACAAAAATAGTATACATAAATAAAAAGAAGACATACGTGGCATGCCCATAGGGTGAGAGGCATATTGAGGAGGCTCCTGCATGTGTGGCGGCGGTGGTGGGGGTGTGTAGGATCCCTGTGGCACAATGTGGGTCATAGGGTGCACTGTTCCCACCTGTGGAGGTGGAGCTGGGCTGCCACTTCCATTGTGGTTCATGGGAGCCACATGTGCAGCAGACTGGTGCGGAAGCGTACTGTACCCACTTGAGCGGTCATTACGGCGAGGGTGGCCAATTGGGTAATTGGGTGCATAGTTACTGGGCACCTGCAATAGAGGGAAAAGTGTTAATAAAATCAAATATAAAACCAGCGTTGAATTTAATGAAACGCCATTTTTTAAGCGAGTCCCGGAGGCTCCCTGGAGCTACTGGACTGATATTAGCTATATTAGTCTGGGGCTTCAGTTATATAGAGTTGTCTGCCTACTAGGAACCACTAGCCAGAACATGGTTCCCTCAGAGAGGCGAAGGGAGCAATGGCCTGTGAACTCTCCACTGTTTAGGAGTATATTCATGTCTGCCATCGACAAGGGTTGGGCACCCAGAGGTAGGCGCCCCAAAAAGACACCAAATGGTAGAAAATTGCAACCCGAGCCCAAAACAGAGGCTATAAACTCTATAAAAGCCAAACCCAATCCAGTGGATAAACCAGCACGGCGAAGTTCAAACTCCCACACAGCTGCTCGAGCAACCACTGAGTGACCCAGGACCCCCCTCAAGAACAGCCAAAGACTGCTCTTTAGGGGAGTCAACCTCATAATGCAGCCAATATAGGGAAGAAACAAACTCAAAAGAGGTATATTCCAGGTCATGCAGGAGTTGAGCACAGAGAGCATCCCAAGCCTCCACCAGGATAAGTGAGGCCAGAAGTTCCTTGGATTTGTCCAGAGGACAAATCCAAGGAACCCAAAGACATGGAAACGAACTCTGGGGAGAGCCAAACACCCATCAAACTCTCACAGGGAAGGTGGATACAAAAGCCATGTACTAAGCAACATAAGACCCTCTGCAGAAAGAACAAGAGATCATGAGGTATCAAACAGGACTCAAGGGCTCATGTCAGACTCCCCCCGAAGCTCCGGGAACCCTAACAGAGCCAACATCCATGCTCTCCGCTCGAGAAAGAGAAGAAGAATTCAAGGGAAAGGCTTCGAAGGTAGGTGATGGCTGAAAAGAAGACCCAGAAGCCCCAGCAGAATCAACCAAACCCGAGAGGGTGCATCAGGCCTAAAGGTGAAGGAAGGAGAAGTTGCAGAAAGAACCACAGTTGAATTAACAAACCTCCAAATTCGAGTCCCTAAACAGCAAGTGGGATAGCTCTAGGGAATCCAACTGGGCACACAACATAGACCACTGTAAAACAGAAAATTGTAAGCGTAGCGCGGTAACTGCCGGATAATCTTACACATTGTCACAAGGGTGTGTTAGATGAGAAACGTGAAAAGAACAAGTCCCACATAGCTCGGGGTTGAAGGAGTCACTAACCCAGCAGGCAGCATGGCGGAGGCAGAAGTTATGAGCATCACCTTGTAACACAGATGATGCACATCCCTCAAACTCGCATGGGCAAGAGCAGATTCAGCATGGATATATATAAGACCGCTGAACCCACAGGGCTTTTTCCAGGGTTTGCAGGGAATAAGCCCTACAGACAGCCCAAGCACTGGGATCGTTATGCTGGAACCCCAGTATGGAGTAGGAACAGGTTCTCCTGAGAAAAGAAGGGAAGTCTTCATGGAACAAAAGGGAATAAAAAGGATGGACACAGAAATGAGTACAAGTAGACTGACCCAGCTCACCAGAGACCGAGACGGCTGACCTCGGCAATCCCCAATGTATCTTGCCAGCCAAAATCTGCTCCAATCCCAGGGAAGACCTAAAGCCAAAAACAAACTGACTTACCTAGGGCAAGGACCACAACAAGTGAAGAAACCCTCTAAGGGAGCAAACCCCAAACATTCCAGTGAAGAGAACCCTGACAGCGCAAGGGCAGCGCGAGGAAACACACACCGAAGAAAACCCCATGCACAAGCAGCTCCAAGCACCCTATATGCCTGGCTCACAGAGCACAAACATGTGTTGGAACAGCCACAAAGGCAATAAACCACCACTTAGCTGAAGGCAGGAAACTTGAGCTAGAGCGACAGACAACAGCCAGTTAAGTACTAGATACCCATCAGCAAGAACTGAGGGTGGAGCGACCAACTGGCCTGGTCTGCCTCTCTTCCCCCCCCCCCCAAACAAGTGAGGAGGTGGGGCTAGCACTAGTTTCATGTTTTCGATCGAGTTTTCGATTTGAGTTTTTGATCATTTATTTACATTTTTGAGGTTCTTTTAGCAATTTTGAGGTAAATATTTTTTTATAACCAGCAGTGGTCCGTTTTATTTTGCTAACTCTGTGGGTGCTTACCCAGTGGTGGCAGACATGATTAAAATTCACTGACAATTATATCATAGTGCCACCGCTCTCTGCACCTCATTAGAGGGGGAGGCCCCTGGCTCATGGTCCCTGGTAGGCTTAAAAGAACTCCTTGAATGATGGCACCTAGTAGTTTCGCACCAAAAAAAATTGAGCAATTAATATAAAAATGCAGTAAAGTCATGAAGACAAACCTGAGGTGGAGCAACTGCAGGGGGTGTACGATATTCGCGCGAGCCACGAGAGAGACTGCTGACTGATCTGTTTGCCTGAGGTGGAGTGGGAGGCTTAGTTGTGGGTGCTGGTCCAGCTGATGTTGGTGGCTGTTGGTGGGCTGGAGGTGGTGGCATCCCCACACTGCTGGTGGATCGTCGAGACCGAGGCGTACTACTTGATGATGAGCGTATCCCATGGCCAACATCATCTAAACCTGTACAGATATTTTTTTTTTTTTTTTTACACAGGTGGGTATAGGAACACAGGAACAGACAACTGCTGACTTCTATTAGCAGGCTGAGAGCTTTCCCTTCCCACAGCTCATGGTAAGCCTTACTCACTAGATGCCCCTGGAATATATCCTGCCAATCGTTTAACAACCAGGGGCCATATTCACAAAGCAGTTATGCAAGCACTTACAAACCTGTACATCTTTTCTCAATCTTTGGTGGCTTTGTTTACAATTATTTAACAGTTAATGAGCTCCGAAGCACCAGGAGGTTGTTTATAACAATAACAGTTGATTGGGAAATTTTCATGCTCGTAAACTGTTTAATGAATGTAACCAAAGCCATCGAAGATTGAGGAAAGATGTACTGTACATGTTCGCAAGTACTTGCGTAACTGCTTTGTGAATCTGACCCCATGTACTCAACCACTGCTGGGTGAACAGAAGCACACAGTTAAGGATTGACACCTAGTCAGTCCTCCCCAAAAAGGATATGAACCCAGGCCAAAACACTTGCAGAGCATGGGGCGAGTTTGTTACTGTTTGTTAAAATTATAAAATAATTATTTTAATATTAATGAGATTGGAAGTACAAATTCAGGCTTTCCAAACTCATACATATGAAAGAGTACACATGCACAAAGATGTATTTCCTAACATGAATAGTAAAATTTATTTATAACATGTCAAAGACAATTACTTACTTGTGAAGTCAATTGGTTTCCTTACATACTTAATTGGCTTCTCAGTATTTGCTGGAGCCAAGATCTTGTATTGTCGAGCAGTCGTCTTGTTCGTCGTCAGGACGCCAATCTCTCTTCGAGCAACTTTCTCTTTGTGTACCATCACCATCTGCATTATAAAATAAAGCAGTGTTCAAAACACTTACTGGCATGGCCTTGGTGGTTCTCTGAAGCCATCTCTCACTGAGACGGCTCTCCCCTACAGAGATTCAAAAAAACTTAGTGAATTTTGAACAAGTACTATTACAGCAATAAGCATTTATTGTGGACACATTACCGACACATTTTATCACGGTTCCATGGAACATTATGAATGTTCTAATGTATACATCTTGTAAAGGACACAAATATGCATCATATATGATAAAAAACAAAAAAACAAAACCTCATTAGAAATAAATAGAACAAATGATTGAAAATATATTTGTGGCAACTCGCTGTGCTTCAATGGCCCGCACGACCGACTCTGGGAGCTTCACGCACGGGCGTACAGCCAATGATGACATCACACACCCCCTTCTCCACGTCCCCACAGCCAAAGTAAGTGGAATTTTTTTTTTTTTTTTTTTAATGTACATGTTCAGGGAAAGGAATTTATCATTTTACAAAGATAAAAAAAAAAAAAATTGCAAATGCTTTATTTTCAGCGCACAGGGGGAATGTCTCAATAAACACGACGCATCACAGTGGCTAAGGAGTAACCAAGTGGAAAAACTCAGGTTAAAATTATAACTATATAGCAGACAAGTTCATTCTATTAACTGTAAACACTATACTGTAATCAAAAGCTAAGGATGTGAAACACTAACATTGCCTCTTTATAACACCAACCTGAGAGATATAGTTGACTTGACTCTCCATTTCAGCCAACTGGTGTGCTTGTTGTTCAACCATTTGCAGAAAGTTGTAAGCAAGTGTGTTAATCTGGTAGGCCACACTTGCAAGTGACTGTGTTGTATAGTTCTTTGTCTCCTCCAATGCACTGGCTTTATTCTCTGCCTGCAAAAAAAAAAAAATTAGTGTTGAATATAATGAAACACTATTTTCTGGGTGAGCCCCGGAGGCTCCCTGGAGCTATAGGACTGATATTAGCTATATTAGTCTGGGGCTGCTTCAGTTATGTGGAGTTGTCTGCCTACCGGAAACCACGAGCCAGAACCTGGTTCCATCAGAGAGGCGAAGGGAACAATGGCCTATGAACTCTCCACTCTTTTGAGAATACAGTACAGTATACACATGTGCCATAGACTGGGGTTAGGCACCCAGAGAGATAGGCACCCCAAAACAGACTCTAACTGGTAGAAAATTGCAACCGGAGACCGAAACAGAGGCTAGAAACACCCTCCCCCCCAAAAGAAAAAACAAGGAAACAAGCAAATCATCAACAACTTGATGAGCCGCTTGTTCGCGCTGCCCTACCCCTTGGGAGGGGGAGGGGGAAGCCCCAGCTCCACCGATCTGGCCTTCTGCCCACCAGTTTGGAGACTGAGCAAATGGAAGAAGAAACCAATGACTCTAGAGAGGCAAGGTGCCAGGGAACCTCTGAGGCTCATCCAGAAAATGGCATTTCATTACAATCAATGCTGGTTTTCTGAGGGGAGCCCCGTTGGTTTCCTGGAGCTAGCTTCCCAAAGATAAGTAAAGAAGGGACTTACCCGGGAGGCAGCAGCACTGCACGTCTCATGACCTAGACGGGACAACTGGCTGCAACCGACAACCCAAGGTCACACAAGACCGCTGAGGGTCAAGAACGTTAACGACAAAGTGTGTCCAGGACCCTGTACGACCTCCAAGACCTCCGTGCCTAAAAGTCAGCCCAAGACATGTTCCAAAACAAAGCAGCAAGAGCCGCAAACTTCCAAACATCATGAGCACAAGGATAGATCGCAGGCTGGCTAGACTTAATAATCCTGCGGACAACCTGAGAGACCCGAGCCCTAGAACAGGGAATAAGGAATATCAGATCAATCCAAAGCGCATCCCCGGACACAGAACCCAAGGCATGCAGGTAACAGCGTAAAGCCACAACCGAACACAAAACATGATGCACCCCGGCCTGACCAACTAAGAATCAATAACCCATGGACCCCTCCAGAAGCCCATGGTCTCATTGTTCGCCAGAAAAGAAGAAGACTGCTGCAAACGAACAAAATGTCCACCAGGACCAAAAGAGCAGAAGCCAAGGGGGAGCCAGTTCTTGAAAGATAAAATCCCAAATATGAATCCATTTCAACAGTGTTATATTGTGAAGGAACATAAGTTCATTTCATGATGCATAGATGCAGGAAACAATGGCTGTGTGCTGTGTTTGTACCTCATGCTGTGAATATCATAACTAGCATTGTATTCACTGATATCTGAATGCTGTATATAGTCTTTATCAATCAGGATCATCTATGACACTATCAACACAAAATAATTTCAGTTACCTATTTTAATCATTACCAAGTGGTGCTGTGGTCCCTAGTTGCACAGCGGTGCTGTGAGCTGCTCCTGCATGTGCCATCCTTAGTCGCTCTTTCAGTACTAAGGCTTTCACAGCCAGCACAGATGCTGATTTTTTCACGATGGCGTCTGTTTACTGGAGTCCTGAGGCACAGGATGTGAGCCGTGTACCCGCATGAGTTTTGAATTGCTCCCTATACCCAATAGCTCCACATGACGCTCTGCGCACCCCGATCGGGCACCTTAACCACCGCGCTGCGTGGTCTTAAAATATGACATTCCCGCTGTGCACCAAAAATAAATTGTTTGCAAAAAAATTATTTTTTCTTTTTATAATTTTAAAATGGAGTTTCTGATGAAGAGAAACTTAAATAAAAATATTGTTTGTGACATATTTTATCTGTGATGGTGTTGGGAAGTTGAGCAAACTATGGGTGCCGAGTGATGGAGCACTCGGGGGTCACTCGACCCCGCCGCCCCATGGGGGCAGCAGTTGCCTCGAATATAATGTTTCACAATTATGTTGATATTTCTCATTCATTTCTTCTCTGTTTTTTTGCTGTAATATTATTGAAAAGTGTGTAATTTGTGGAATTTATATACTTTACTGGTAGTTCAATGTGTGAAACATTGCTATGCTCAAAATTATGGGGCTCATATGTGTGACTTATACAGTATTATATTCTACAATAAATTAGTGTTTTTGCTGTTATTACACTATTTACATACATTGTATATACCTATCTACATATGTGTCCACCATAACAAACCACTAATTTGGTATGGCGAGTCAAAACACTCCCACCATACTGTTACTGTTTTTCTTGCAGTATTTACACTAGTTATACGTAAGTATCTACATGTTTTATTCACCATAATTATACAACTAAGCTGGTATGGTGTCCAAATGGCATAATGGCCACCATACACTGCATGACAAGTCACATAGCAGACAGCAGACGACATACTCACTCACTCCCTCCCTCCCTCCCTCACCAACACCTCTGTCACCAAAATGGCTCCTCCCAACATACTCCTGCTGTTATTACACTCTATATACACACGTTATATGTAAGTATCTACATTTGTGTTCACCACAGGGAACCACTAAGCTGGCATGGCGAGTCCAGACAATAACAGGTTGCCACATACCAGCCAGCAGAAGATGCTACTTCTCCCTCCCTCCCTCCCTCACCAAGAATACTCCTCCCACCATACTATGCACCTGCTTGATACCTGCTTGATGGGGTTCTGGGAGTTCTTCTACTCCCCAAGACCGGCCCAAGGCCAGGCTTGACTTGTGAGAGCTTGGTCCACCAGGCTCTTGCTTGGAGCGACCAGCAGGCCCACATACCCACCACAGCCCTGTTGGTCTGGCACTTTTTTTTTAGAAAACAATCGAGTTTTCTCTTGATGTCCACAGTTGTTCTGGCAACATTTCTCATAGTTGCTGGGAGGACGTTGAACAACCGCGGACCTCTGATGTTTATACAGTGTTCTCTGATTGTGCCTATGGCACCTCTGCTCTTCACGGGTTCTATTCTGCATTTTCTTCCATATCGTTCACTCCAGTATGTTGTTATTTTACTGTGTAGATTTGGGACCTGGCCCTCCAGTATTTTCCATGTGTATATTATTTGGTATCTCTATTGTCTCCTTTCTAGCAAGTACATTTGGAGAGCTTTGAGACGATCCCAATAATTTAGGTGCTTTAGCACGTCTATGAGTGCCGTATATGTTCCCTGTATTCCCTCTATTTCAGCAATCTCTCCACTCTCCCGCTCCACACATCGCAAATTCTCACCACAATCCTGCTATTATCAGAATCCTGGACACTAAATCCTGTAAATTAATAATTTTCCCACATGTCTATCTTGTAAAGGAACATGTGAAGTCGTTTGAAGATTCTTAGATAGACAAAATAATGGCAATGTGCTGTGGCTAGTGCTGTGAACATCTTGAACAGCATTGATTCACTGATATTTGAACATTGTACACAGCTTTTAATCAGTCAGGCTCTTCTATAACACTATCATGCCTAAATAATACCAGTTACATATATATTTTGACATTTTTAGGCGATGCTGTGGTCACAAGCTGAACAACAGTGCTGTGAGCTCATGCTGCATGCACCAACCTTGGTTGCTCACTCAGTACCGAGGCTCTCACACCTGGGAATGTTGCCCACGATTTTTTTTTTAAATGGTGTCTGTTTACTAGAGCCCTGAGGAAGCGGACGTGAACCTTGTGTAGCCGCGGGAGTTTTGAATGCTAGGCTACACCAATGAATGCCCACAGGTGCTCTGCGCGCCCCTGATCTAGTGTCTACAGGCGCTCTGTGCAGTGCGGTTGTTAACCCTTAAACTGCACAACACTTCATATGACGTGTTGAGCAACTGACGCCAAAGTGCGCACCCCTTCATATGACGTTTTGGAGTACCACACAAGATTTAAACGGCCCGCAGCTACACGGGGTTCACATCAGCTTCCTGAGGGTTTCCTTGGTAAACAGATGCCATTTAAAACAAAATCGTAGGTAACATTCCCGGGTGTGAAAGACTCAGTACTGAGAGAGCCACCAAAGCTGGTGCATGCAGCATGAACTCACAGCACTGCTGTTCAGCTTGTGACCACAGCATTACCTAAAAATATATTTGAATGAATATAAAAAATAATTGCACAGTACTGTATACAGGCTACTAGTCAGGAATATTAACCAATAAAACTGCATAAAGGAAGTCATCACACTATGTAACAAAATATAAAACTACTGGCAGGCTTACCCGTGCAAAGTTTTCAATACAGTAGGCAGCTACTTTCTCTAAGTTGGCGTGAGAATCAGAGAGCGACTGCCGTCCCTCTGGGATTTCTTGCTCAACAAGAGATACAAATTCCGAAGATAGAGCCATATTGGAAATGCCTGGTTTATATTATTCTGCAATTATAAAAGAACACACATTAATAACTTAGGTCAATGGCAGTTACTGATTATCTTGTGTATTATCTGATTGAATTCAGATTTCCAGTTAATATTGTGAAATGCATTTCAGAGAGTGCCTATTGCTGCGTCACTGTGTAGTCTGAAGGTACAGTACAGTAATTTTCTTGGTGTCCATGTTTGCTATGAGTAAGGTAGGATCATGGGGTCAGTTAGTGATTATACCAGATGCAAGGGGAGCTGTTATGCTAGTCCAAGGTAGTAGCAGATGTTTGAGTGATTCGGGTTGGCTTGGTGATTGTGGGGATTAGCATACAGGAGTTCATGCCGTTTAGGAAATAACCGACTTGATTATTTTGTTGACATAAATATTGAAGTTATCTCCTAGAATGATATGATTTTTGTTGCGCTTTTTATTTATGATAAGATTCCTTAGGTTATTTGAGAATGCAGTTACATTAGTACAGTATTGGGAAATCTATAGATAACTCTAATAGTTAAGGGGGATTGAAGGGATTTAATCGAGAAGTGAGCAAAGGTATATTCACAGTAGTTGTCTCTATCACTAATGACACTATTGCAAATAAAGGTATTTTGGTAATACTGTAGCTGTGCCGCCTCCTTTTTTTATTTGGCCTACAGTTGTGAATAGCTGTATAACTGGTTAAGTTGTAAAGTTGGGAATGGTCTCGACTCGGCCATGTTTGTTAAAATAATGAACGATAGTTTAGTAACTAGTGCTGTGAGTAGTGCATTTATATCATCAAAATGTTTACCATGTGACCTGACATTTTGGTTGAAAACTGATAGGCAAAACTAATATAGGAAATATCTTTCCTCTATCAATAAGATTTAATCTCTTTGATTAAAAATGCAAAAACTACTTATCTCTGCCTTTTTGATACCATATACAAGTAAAAGTTTTATTTGTGAATCTTTATTAATTAAACACTATCAGAGGGCATGTAGGGTTCTGTGTTTCATGTGCAAAGAGCCACGAGAGATTTTTTACAAGTACAGTACAAGGTAGTTTAAGTAGCAAACACATACCAATAAATAATGATCAGTATCTATGTAACAAATCTATTGTCCTATGGAGCCGATTTAACTTCCAGGCATATATTTTTAAATAAATCTTGTGTTTTCTGGTTAGTTATGTTAGATATTATTAAAAATATGTATTCTACTTTTTAATATCATAAATTAAATTTGCTATAATTTGAGCAGAGTAGTGCGACGACCAGCTCACTGTGTACAGAAAGCTGATATGCAACAAACACTTTTCAGACAACAATATATTTTGGATAAGTCGCTCCACAACATTGTTGCTTGGACCATCAACTTCCTTTGATGCCACATATTAACTTCTTATTTCATTATGAAATTATATTATGTCAGAGTAAAAATGTTTTCTCATGTTCTTCATTCAGTACCAATATTAGTAAGTAAAGATACCATATTTCTTCATTACTTACATAATGCCAGGAGGCTTTGGGTCATTAGATGGACAGCATCTCCAATAGATGAAGCGAGTCACCCCATCTCTCACCCAGGCGAGTCGAAGCTTAATTTAAAATTGATATACAGTATCTTTGTTCTCCACCAGATATATTTCCTTTGGTGCACTCACAATAACGATTATATCTCGGCCTATCTGAAGGCATATACTGTGCTGTAATACTTTAGGCTTTATTAGCTTATCTTTGTTAATTACACAATATATCGGCCTATGTGTGGGCATCTGCACTCCATGAATGACAAGCTACTGAATGCCAATATAAAAACATATGTATCTTCACTTGAGCTTTAAATATGTCTATGTTAAAGTATTTAAAATGAAGCTTATATTTCTATCTTTAAGACATATAAAACATTTATGATTATTAACGAATTTACGTGAAAAAACATTGTTCTGAGAGAGAGAGAGAGTTGCTCTGTCGATCAGTCTGTGCGGGGGTCGGAGCACGGCGATTCTTAAAACATGTATCTTCATTAGAACTTTAAAAATGTCCATGGTAAAGTGTTGAAAATGAAGCTTTTATTTATATCTTTGAGACATATAAAACATTAATGTTTATTAATAAATTTACGTGAAATATACATTGCTCAGAGAGAGTTGCTCCGTAGATCTCCTCCGTCTGTGCAGGGTCAAAGCTCAGCGATTTTAAAATACACATATCTTTGCTTTAATTTCAAATATGCCCATGGTCAGGTATTTAAAATAAAGCTTATATTTTTATCTTTCTTGCAACATATAAAACTCTTGTGTTTATTGACAAATCTGCGTGAAATAAGCAGTTTTGAGATGAATATTGCGGGGGGTCACGAGCTCGACGAACGATGAAAAATAGCACTTTTATACAACTACATACAGTATATATTTGGATTTACTTTAAATATTGTCATGGTAGAGGTTTTACAAATAGAACCTGCTTCTGTCATTCTTCTGTAACAAAGATTTTTGGTTTAATAAGTTATCATGATGTTTTCAACAATATTCTTTGGGCATTCATCTATCCCCACATGGTTGCACATTTTGGAAATCCCAACGCATGGGTTGACCCATCTGATACTTGGTTCAACCTCCAATATGGTTCGCAACATCCCCCTTGGAACTGGAGCGACTTATCCTCTTAGACAGATCAAAGACCTGTCATTAAAACCTTCAACATCACTAAGAGCAACAACGCAAACAATCTTATATATTCTGAACACGGCTTTGGTATGTTCATATAAGAGATATAATCAAGTTATCGTTAAATATAGTCATAGAGAATACATGGGAGGGGCAGTCCTGATGCACTCGCCTCCCACGGTAACTTCTGCTCTCAACTCCCGTCTTTATTACCTTCACTTTTACTCTTCCCGTTATCAAGCTTCCTTCTTAATTATCCAGAGCAAGCGTGAACATTACTTAAATACTTACAAAAGTAGAGTGTGAAAGAGACAACAACAAGGGTGGAGGACACTACACCGTTCACATCCGTCAGCTGCGCTTCTCACTTCACATTTCTCAGTCCTCTCTAACCATTCTCATTAATTATTATTGGTGCTAATATTAAACCCTCCAGTAAATACAGACAAAGTATCAAATAATTATACACATAAATATATTTAATAACTTTACCACTATTTTAATTTTTTTATTTGCTTTATGTCAATATTTTCAATATCTAGTAAAATTAAGTTGACTGGATAACAATGGCAACTTTGATTCCCTAGTTGGAGCAAGGTCTTATTTATTTATTATTTGTTTATTTATTATATACAAGAAGGTACATTGGGTTTATGAGAGCCCGTAATATTGGTGTTCTTGCATTCTTGCAAGTTGTTGTTCTTGTTTAAGATTCGCTACTCGGAACAAAAGTTCCAAGTAGCACGGGCTATGATGAGCCCGTGTTCTTGCAAGCCATTAACAAGCATAGCATTTTGGGCAGGTCCTTAGTCAAACAGAGAAGGTAAGATTATTAATTTTGTAACAGGACCTATGGGCACCATATTAAAAACAATTTTTTTTTTGTTTGAGTTGTTACATTCTTGTACGCGTAGCGTTTCAGGCCGGTCCCTGGAATACGATCCCCGCCGCGAAGAATCGTTTTTACAAACCAAGTACTCATTTTACTGTTGAGTTAAACAGAGGCTACAGTTAAGGATTTGCACCCAGTAAATCCTCCCAGGCCAGGATACGAACCCATGACAAAGCGCTCGCGGAACGCCAGGCGAGTGTCTTACCACTACACCATGGTGGACTGGTGAATATGTTGACCAGACCACACACTAGAAGTTGAAGGGACGACGACGTTTCGGTCCGTCCTGGACCATTCTCAAGTCGATTGTCTTGGTGAAATATCTATTTGATATTCCAAGAGTGTGACTTAATCAAACTAGAAATGCTCTGCAAGTCAGTTTTTATTAACAAGCTTAGGTACACACAGCAATGTGCTGCTACCCTATTCTATATGAAAGATTAAGAAACACTGCTTTCCCAAAAAAGCGGTGGGTTTTCTGAGGAAAAGAAAACGTATATTTGGAAGCTGACTCTAACCACCCAAGCTGCGCGCGCAACGAGCCGAGGTTATATAAGCCCTGCCTGCAGACGGGGTGGCCCCCTGTCTCGACAAGCAAGCATCTGCTCACTTACCAAAACGCTCACCCTCCTCCCGGGATCCTCTGCATCCACTGTTTTCTTTTCAAAGGGACGACGCACAGACAGGCTCAGGGGGCACTTGTTCTAGCTTGCTAAGCATTTGCGGTATCTTTGGGGTGCTTTGCCGGAACCCCCAAAGTGCTAGGCCTGCAGATAGCTAAGAAATATTACCATGAATTGTAATTAGTGTAAATTCAAATAATGCAACTTTCAATTACTAACTATAAATGTAACTATTAATTGAAATTGATTTAATACTTTATCATTATAATGATTATACATTATAATTATACTCTAATACTTTATTGTTATGCATTAGTCACTAATTATTTATCATTCACCCTAATTAGCTATTTGATTCATTGAAAATAATTGCTTATCATTATACTATTTGTTATTATTATTATATTTATTATATAATAATAATAATTTATTATTTATTATTAATTTATTATTTATTATTAATTTATTATTTATTGCTAATTTATTATTTACTATTATAAAATAAACAAGTCCCCAATCTGAGCGCCTTTTTTTTCTAGCCTCAGACAACAGTGTAGTGTTGACCAGACCACACACTAGAAGGTGAAGGGACGACGACGTTTCGGTCCGTCCTGGACCATTCTCAAGTCGATTACACAGTGTAGATCAAAAACTAGCTGTAAGTTCATCTAATATTCCCATCTCACAGGAAGGTTAGTCATACAAGGAATCAGGGGAGAAAATACTTGCCTCAATACAATAACAAACCTGCAAATCAAGGGTCTCAAAATGTGGACTGACCTTCCCAATCACGTCAAAGACTCCGGCCTCCGTCTCTCAACCAGTTTAAGAGAAAAAGTAAGTACTACCTAATCTGTTGTTGTTGTTATAGATTCAAATACTCTGAACAAGTTCCAAGTAGCACGGGCTATGGTGAGCCCGTAACTTACCTGGCACAGGAGCGGGGCAAGTAGCACGGTCTATGGTGAGCCCGTAATTTACCTGGCACAGTTTTAGTTTAGTTCATTTCTTATGCACCCCATACCCATCTTGTGGGCGGTAGTGGAAAGGGTTACAGAGGCACATAATGGGCTCAGGGGCTGAACTCCACAATTCATTTAGCTAAGCAAGTTACAATCTTGATGAGCTAGTTACAAAATTCAATATAAGTCGTCACATCAACAATGGGTTCGAGATCGACCTCAAGTACAGGTTCTAAATTAAGCAAGTGACATATGTGGAGAGCTAGTGTCACAATTGATATGTTTGTCCTGCACACCGCCCCCCATCCAGTGGGCAGCGGTGGATAGGTTACAATCACTTAGTTATTACCTACAGTTAGCAAACTGGCGATATTTGGCTAAAATTTCTGGTAGCAGATCATTTTGAATGAAATATTTACACATCGCTGGAACATTGGTTATAGAATTGTCTCTAAATTCACGTATCTCTTCGCACTCCATCACATAGTGACGGAGGGTGTGCGAATAATTTTGTTGACACAGTTTACATTTGGTCAGGTCTACATCAGCAGATAATGACAATTCCAGAGATACTTGTA